>NW_019745084.1:287228-294233 GCF_002891405.2 Cryptotermes secundus
CCCTCCCAACAGTAGTCTCTAAGGCCTCTGATAGATGGGGGAAGCATTATAGATACCGCTAAGCAAGTGGCCGAACTCGCTTGCTCGGCGGGGCTGATGGTACGCACCATTTATCGGTATGGTATAGAGACTGATAGAATATCATAGAGGGAAGCACAATAGATCAAACTGGTCGCGGTGCATGGGGAAACCCACCCTCTCTAAATAACTAACTAACTGCACTAGAACAGAGCATTATTTAGTATGAATTTCAATATTTTCGGGCCTTTACCTCCGGAGATATGAGATGTTAAAAATGGCCGATTTTGGGCTCAGAGCAAAGTTTGGAAGCTCCTGGAAAATTTTTGAAAATTGATACGGGGTTCAAAACTACGTGATTATGTTCCCCATGTAGGCAACAACAAACGGTAGAAACCACAGATCTGATACTTTCCCCCTCCCATTAGGTTTTGAAGGTCTTCTCCGAAAATCGATTTGTAAGTTTCAAGCTTAATTACACCTAGAGGAAGTGAGTTGAGTAAAAACTTGTAATAACATTATTTTTAGTCCATATCATGAGGAACAAATTTTTTTTTATTGGATTCTCTAGCATCAATAGTTATCGAGATATAGAAGATAACGCAAACCCCCATTTCAGCCAAAACGCATTTTTTCGCATTATAAAAACGTCTTTACCGGGAGAATCGAGCGGATTAATTTTTTTAAGTATTTATGAAGTGCGAAAATATGCAGAAAAAAGTGTACAAATTACATATATTTTTTAAAAATGGTCGGGCGCCCTACCTGGATGACTTCACATGGAATGAACCATAGAAGGAAATAAAAATAAGTAATAATAATAATAATAATAATAATAATAATAATAATAATATGCCCAGTCTGTGTTCAGTGCATGGATTCACGTACATTCAGCACGTGTTTCCGTTTCGTGTTATAACATTCGCAAGTAGAGAACGCTTTCAAAGTTATGATGTAGCTCATATACATATATCGGATTGAATCCGATTTTTAACTAAAAATTCCCGATGTTTCTTGTTTATTTTGTTTTACAGTTAAATAAAAGGCACTCGGAAATGCAGGGAGTTTAATTTCGTCAGTTTGCAGTGCCCGAATTGATCCCAGAATTGACCTGGTTTCTCTACGGTTGGGTTGTAGCGTGAACTTTCACTTGTTTCCAAATGCAGAAGTGAACTAACACAATCTGTCGGACGTTGTCGTATTCCGCGGTTTTGTGATTCAGGTTAATAATGCCGTTGCCAGGGAACTGGTTTCAATACTTCCAGCCACAACAGCGTCGGTGTATTTATTCGTGTTTGTTTTGTTACGATCACTGATCCGATTTAAAATACTTTCAATGGAATAAATTACCGAAAAAGTTCGCTTGATTTCAGTCACGAATTCCATTATTTTCCTGAACCACTGGAGTCCGTAGTGTTTGGCATGTTTTCCTGCTTTTAAAGGGCAAAGGACGGTATGGTCGCAGGACGCCTAGTGACGCTCTGTTCTTCTGGTTCATTTCCTTATTCAAGCGTTGAGTAATTTCATTTCTCTTGGAGGCAACGAGTTAGTTGGAAGTCGACAGTCGAAGATGATTGAAACAGCGATGTGCTGAGTGCAGTTGGGCTGTGTAAAAAATACTCGTAGATAGCGACCCAATTCAGTTGAGGGAATACCGGGCAGGTAGTTCTGTACTGGAGTCGGCGAAGGAAGGGCCTGAGCGCGGGAAGCCGAAGAATCTTCACTGTTAGAAGCCGTTGCCAGGGAACGGCTGGTGAAGACAACGGGCTGGGAAATGCTTAGAGGTTGTTGTGGTGAACTGTGAATTGTGGAGATTGGCGATAGCGCTGTAATTGCGTGTAGTTCTCAGTCTTGTCAATAAGTCTAATTCCAGTCTATAGTCACACCCCCAGATAAGGAACAATGTTCAGGTATTTGATAATTTAAAATGTGTGTCTTCCCCCTCTTGTTAATACACGTATGTTATTAATCGGTGTGTCCGGCCTGTTATTTTTCTCCTGTGCTCAGTATACAGGAGGGCATTCTGTGCTGCTGAAGAACACTGTTTCGAGTTTTTGACGTATTTACATCTTTTAAGCCTTCTGAGTGCAAAGAAGTGGTTTTTGGAATTTCGCCTGTGTCTAGGGATGAATGTGTGCTTGTTAGCGCTTGATGTTGTGGGCAGAATTTATTTGAATTCGGTATTTAAGAGTTTCTCCTGCCTGGACCGGGTGTCGTATGAACCTCTAGCTCCAAGAATATGAGCCCTTCACATGGCCCCCAAGAACAAAACGACGATTTTCTTCAAAACATTGCGATATTGATTCAATTTAACAAAGCTGTGGAGCCCCTCTCTCAAAATATATCTGCATAGGCATCGTTTCCTGGAACGTAAAGGTACGGGTTCAAAGGGCCTAATTGCGAAATGCAATTTTTCTCGAAACCGGCTTAGCCGAGCAGAAAATTTCACTTTTATTGTGGTATTCAGACATCAGCAGTAATCACCGTTTTTGTTTTTTGTTCCCCCCCCCCCAAGTTAACGTAGTCAAGACCACGTGTAATCCCCTTTTCCCGTCCTCATTTTAGCTTTTTTCTCTTTCCTTTTGGCTGTATTTTCCGTGTTGCATTTTCGTATGTATTCTGCATGGGCTGCCTGTATGGAGGGTTGATCTGTCACAGAGAGAGACGCAAAGAAGTGGTCAGAATGGTCAGAATGACTGGCGTGTGGCCTCAGCGTCGGTCCGCCCATCAATAAGCTGCTCTTTTAGGCCCACATAACCTGACCTGTACATTCCCATATAATCTCGTTTAATCGGCGAACAGGGGTAGCTCAGTCAGTATAGTAATTAAACTGGGGTATGGGGAAAGGAGAATTGGGTTTCCATATCGGTAATCGTTCTGTTTCCCGCCGCGCACGCGCAGTGGGTACAAGGTAAAATACGGAATGCCAATGATCAGAAAAAGAGAATGTTAATATTTATTGAAGGAATAACTTTTGTAGAATATAAATAAATAATGTATTAATTGTTTCAAATGGAAATTAAAATATTGTCACGTGTATGATCTTCGATGGGGTTTTCGATTGGATATTGGATTTATTGACCACTTTAACACGCAACTCATAATTACACTGAATTATAGTGACATTGCTAATCTCCAAACTTTACAGTTCACTCTCCCACAGTCCGCAGTGTCTTCACGAGTAGTAGCCTTTTAACGGCTTCTAACAATGGCTTTTCCTCTTCTTCCGTGCTCATGTACTTTCTGGACGGCGGCTTCCTTCGAACTGCATATTCTTGAGCCTGAATCTTATATTACTACCGACGGTCAATCGGCCAGTCTGTCTTGAAATAAAGCATCCATCTGGGGTTTACGACGAGATTTTTATTACTGTAAGACAGTTGAGGGTTTGTTGATATTGGGCGCTCTCTCTGACGAGAGGACCAATCCGCCGTTTGCAATTGCTGATGACCCTCACCAGCACAGTCATTCTCGCTTCCGAATCCCGTGGAACTCACGATCACATTTTACTGTCTCAGATTCGAGACTTCTATTTTTGTCGCCTCCTACGACTCGCAGGGTCACGGTGGAGGTAATCAACTCCGCCTCCACACGGAAGTTATCCTACTTATAACCCCTTCGCACGAACCGAATAGAAAACACTGCTTCCAACAGTACCTCTATTGTTGCGCCTCTGCGCTCTACAACATTTATATGGATGTAATTATAAACTACCGAATACATAATAAAATGGGGAAATTTTCGGAGACACCTATGAATTATACAGGTGTACCTATCCATTTTTCTATGTGCATGTTGATAACACTAATTAATTCCCCAGCTACACTACACAACTCCGAAAAGATTCTATCAAATTTATCACTTTCCGAATGAGCAAACGAAATCTAGGACTCACGGACCTGCACTCGGGCGCGCGCAGGCGCACACGGGTATAGGTATGCAAATTCATACAGAATACTGAAACCGACATATTTTAATCAATATATCATTATAATTTGATGGGTGATGCAGATTGTCAGCCACTGATGTAGTGTTGTACTTGACGTGTAGTTCAGGCTGTCAACAAAGCAACAGCGCGTATGTTAGGGCAACGTCAGGGAACGTTCCATATTCTCTTGTTTCCCTCACTGCTAGCTAGAAGCCCTCTCGGTGCGGGCTGTCCCGAGTTTCCGGGCAACTGCTGAGATTGGTTCGCCTGCTTTTCGTGCAGGTCTCCAGACTGAAATTCTTCAAATTAAAACCACTTGCTATAAAGGCCACCAAATTAAAATTGCGGATTTCACTACTAATTCTGAAAACCAAAATCCCGCGGCCCCTACCTAAAGCCACTACTTCTAACCATTCTAACGTCTTCACTTACTGCTTCTTTCAAAAGGACTCATATTTCTTTTCCGTTGCTTTCTCTTCCCATCCTCTGCTACTGTTATTTCTGACGTCAACTGCATCATGATGCTGGAACGTTTATGAATGACTGTAGAAGGGGGTTGGATTGGTGATTGATTGCATTTATTGAACACTTACAGATCGTCTTAATAGTATTGTGACATGTTGCGCAACGGAGAACCCCTCCCTACCAAGCAGCAACGTGGCAACTCAGGGGATCAGAACTCAAGACACGTTACACTGGTGTCAGAAGTGGTTTACGAACTTGAACACGCCTCGATAAATAATTGAATTCTTGTGCATCAAATATCTTACTGCTACAAAATGGAATCACAGCAGATGATGGAACTCCTGCTGAAGGAAATCAGAGCTGGCCAAGAAAAAACAGATATGATGCTGAAAGGGGCAGAAGCCAATAGAAAAGCCGACATGGAAAAAATGGAGGCCGATAGGAAGAGAGACAAAGAAGATTTAATGGCGAAATTAGACGCCTGGGGAGAAAAGTTGGATGCAGAGACGAAAGCAACCCAAGCAAGAACGAGAGCCATCCAAGAAAGGACGGCCGCCATGCGAGAGAAGAAGTTGCAAGCCAATATGGATGCTTGGCAGAAAGAGATGACGACCTGCCCAGAAACGACGGAGGCGCATCTAGAAAAAGAATTAAAGACGATAGCCTACCAAGAGATAGAGGCACGTCTACAAGAAGGAAATCCGGCCTCAGTGGACACGATCTCTACGGCGTCTTCAGTGTCAATACACGTTACAACTGGTGTCAGAAGTGGGATCAGTAACGAAGCGCGTTACAGTATGCATCCTGTTGTGTCATATATAGGATACACTACCACAGTCAATAAGTTCGTGGAGTGGCCGCAAAGCGTCATATGGGAATTTCCCGCCAGTATGTTTCAGCAATGTTTCGGCAGCTACAGCAGCGTTGGCAGACTTGCATAGCGGCCAACGGCGACTACTTTGAGGGCCGATGTGGATCTGTGTAAGTGTATGTGAATACCTTGTAATATGATGCGATAAAACCACTGTCCACGAAATTAATGACTCTACCACGTATGTGTATAATGGGGGAAGTCCACACAAAATTCGTGAAAGACAAAAATACACTATTATATCAACATTTGTTTTATTTTGTTGTTGACGCTAAATGTTTCGGCCCTTATATTGGGCCATCATCAGGCTTACTATGATACTGGTCCTAGTTCTTGAATTGCATCTAATTTCAGAATGGATCCATGTTGTGTTTTTGTGAGTTTTAAATGCATAAATTGAATTTTCAGTTAAAATATAAATACTTAGGCAAAAAATTTAGAATTAAAAGTTAACATTTAAAAATTAACATTAAAATTGTACAGAAATAAGATATTTTTGTAGTGAATCTCTTTAAAACTTTGTGACCGCTACGTGTTGACATGCTTGTCCGGCGGTAGAGGCGACTGTAGTGTGGGGCGCCTGCCTATCGGGTTCTTCTCTCACAAATTAGGTTGTGGTTTTGACCTTGCTATCGTCCTCGTTGTTCTGTGTATCACCCAGCAGGTTGTTTACTTGGAGTGATGTATGTTGTTACGTGTACAGGCCGCTCCCTGTGATGACGTTGTCGCTATGTTGTAGCTACCTCGTCTACATTCACTCACACGCGTGACAATATATATACCCGTGTTCACTGTAGTTATTTGCTTCTCGTGCAAGCAGCTTTTGTAACTGAATCGGTTGCTGGGAAAGTGATTTTTTTTCCAGACATTGGACATATTCCCTTTTCCACTTAATGGGATCAGTTGCATTAAGGCTTGTTATGTATCATCTGCCATTCAGAATTTACCCCTGTTTCGAAGTTCGCCACTCCCTCTATCTCTAAGAGATACAAGTCCTCGTAACATATCAAGATGGAGGGTCTCGCCTACCACCAATCTCAAGTGCTGGATATTGTTTTGTTGTCTGTACAGTGCTCCTGCCAGTCCAGGCTACTCTAAGCAGATCATGTTCTCTCTTAAGCCGGGTCCAGACTTGTTGCGTATCTCCGTATCGTATCAGTGTGGACGGTACCCCGTATCATCCTTCCGTTGGAAAATGATACGCAACGGGCTGTTCGCTCGCTTGGCGGTCTTTTCCTGTCGCATCAAAGGGACGACTCGGGTTGCAGTGGTGCCAGTCTGGACGTATAGGCGGCTGCATCGCGCTTTGCTTATCAGCTCCAGACAGTTGGAGTGTAGTCATCACCAGTGTGCGTTCTTCTGTTTGTGATTCTCTGTTTATATACTCTGAATGGAGTGGAGTAAGGAGAGCATTATATATTTAATTGATGAATATAAAAAGAGGGATGTTATTTGGAATCCCCGAAACACAGAACATTACAATCCGACGGATGCATCCTTGTGAAATTTTTGTACATCCCGCTGACTGACTGAAAATTTAAGTCCGCTTAAAGATTGGACCCACTGTATACTTTCCTACTGGCATAGATCGGTGATATCCACAAACGTCGTGATTTTGTTCTTCTTCCCTTTATAGCATAGTGAAGATAGATGTACGCGGCCGCTGCTACCGTCAGGTTGGGTGTAGTCATTGCTGACTGAAATCTGGCTCGAGACTGAGATT
>NW_019745084.1:294302-301526 GCF_002891405.2 Cryptotermes secundus
GAGATACGCAACAAGTCTGGACGCAAAATTTTGTCGCGTTGCATCGGACGATACGCAACGGAGATACGATACAGGGATACGCAACAAGTCTGGACCCGGCTTTACACAGCTTATGTGATGACGGTAACTTAAGCCACTTCAGCACTCGTAAGTCTGACCACCGCCAATGCTAGGGCCTTGATATGCTCCATGTTTCGCCTTGTCCTGTGTTCTGTAAAATTCCGTTCTCATTTTCTGTGCCGTGCCTTCTTCTGTATTGAGAACGTTTGCATACTCCTGATTATTCTGCAACGCCTTACCACAGAGAAACAGACGACAACTGTTGATGTACATAACATAACAAACTCCTGCGAAGTTGTGAGTAGTGACGAAAATAAGTTCCTGTATCAGGATATTAAAAAACGGAGAACGAGAATTAAAAAAATAGTAATATGAGTATTTGGACTCTAACATACTCGATGTGGTGTAAGAAGATATCGTGACATGACGCCCGAAAGCCGGAATAGCGAAGTCGGAATAAACGTTCATTGCTAGGCAGCAACATGGTAAACACATTCCCGCGGCAACGAATACGCAAGCAACAATTGTGAAACTTCCGTTGCTATGCAACGGCGCTGTAAACATTCCTTCCCAATAAGAGAGAGGACAGTTAAGCGGAACTGAGTCGAGTTTCGAGACGGAGCCTGCCAGGGCATGAGCTTTGGAGCACAGGAATTGAACCGAGTCGAGTCTTTGGAATTGGCAGTTGCAGAAGAATGGCAAGAACGGAATTAGGCGGTGCAAACAAGACTTCAGGTTTGATTTGAAGGTACAATGAGACTGTTGTAACTCCGTTGCTGGGATAGGACTAGTGAAGGCTGAACGACCGGGTGGTCAGAGATCGAGTGCTAGTAAGGGCAAGAATTGTCTCTTCTCCACGTCGTCCAAACAGATTCTGGAGTCCACAGAGCCTTCTATCCAATGGGTGCCGTGGGCTCTTTCCCCAGGGTAAAGCGGCCGGAGCGTGAAATTGACACCTGACCTGCAACTAGTGCAGAGGTTAAGAAAACGTGGATCTATACGTCCACTCCCCAGTACATCTTCGTTGCATAGTGCTTAATTATTTAAGCACCTTCACCTTTTACCTATCAGGATACCGGACGTCCTGGTTGAAGTTCGAACTAAAGACCTCCTGTATCAAATGTCTACAGGGTGAGTGCTAGTCCCGCCTAATCGGTGTAGGGACAAGAAATGCTTCTATTCGTCTGACTTCCCAGACGTTTCGTCGCGCCCACACAGGTTCCTATCCACCCAGAAATGTTTTCCCGGGGTAAGACGGCATATCGTGTCGAAGTTGCGAGTGCCTGGAGCTGTATCACCATTGTCCCACTCGTCATGATGTGGCGATCAATAAAATAGGGGTACTGTACCTTTTGCTTTGCATTCTTTTGAACCTGAGAGATCTAATCAGTCAGTGTGACAACATCGAAAGCTTTTACTGCTTGTTTGCATACATAAAATCCAGATCTGTATTTTCACTCTGTTTTTATTAGGTACATTAAAAGTGTCACAGGGGAGGAATACAAGGCTTTAGTGGCGCCTGCCAAGCAGTCCTACACGCTAAATTTGACCCGTATCAACAGCATCTGCGTGTTCGAGCACTCATTCATTAGCTGCATGAGAATGCGCGCTCAGGGAATTTCAAAGCAGAATTTTAACTTCACCAGCGCAGTAGAGACTGAGGCTCAATGAGCCCGTGAAGGTATAAAGTCGTTTCTGTGCTACGCGCCCTGATAGCTCATGGGAAAGTGGAGGCATAGCTCCACGCATTATTAATCTTGGCTTTAGCTGGAGATGTAATGAGGAGCTTCATAACGTGTACTCTTCGCCAAGT
The DNA here is from genome assembly GCF_002891405.2 of Cryptotermes secundus. NCBI lineage: Eukaryota > Metazoa > Arthropoda > Insecta > Blattodea > Kalotermitidae > Cryptotermes > Cryptotermes secundus. The sequence goes on from NW_019745084.1 coordinate 296,176, forward strand.
GTAATTACAACGATCAAGTCAAGGGTGAAATAGGCAGGGAATGTAGCACGAATGGGGAGAAGAGGAATGCATATAAGATATTTGTGGGAAAGCCAGAAGGAAAGAGACCAGTAGCAAGACCAAGACGTAGGTGGGTAGACAATATTGTCACCACTTAGGAATTATATGTGACTTATAGACGGATTTTGGATTGATGACCGGATTTATTGCACTTACACGACATGTTACTGCACTTCACAAACACTACATGACGCACTGCCCTCTGTTCTCATCATCTCCAGTAAGTCCCTCAATTCTCGACTAACTGCTCACTTGAAACTTCGGAACTCAACTTAACTATTCTTCATAACCACTTTGCACGGAACGCACAGAAACGCCGTTTCCAACAGAACCCCCTGTTGTGTTTACCGATACGTTGCTTAGAGACGGCCTCTTTTATTGCTTGCGTATTCATGGCTGCAGGAATGTGTTTATCGAGTCGTTGCCTAGCAATGAACGTATTTTCTGGCTCCTCTATTCCGGCTTTCAGGCGTCATGTCGCAATATCAAAATGGATCTTAGAGAGGTAGGATGGGGTGCGGTGGAAAGTTTGATCTGGCTCATGATAGCGACCAGTGAAAGGCCCTTGTGAACACAGTAATGAAATTTCGGGTTCCATAAAATGTTGGGAAATTCCTCAGTCTGCACAGTTGGCGGCTTTTCAAGAAGGGCTCAGCTCAATGGAGTTAGTAGCTCGAGATGTACGGTCAGCTTCATGCACTGACCATTTTAGCCCCCAGGTATGATGCTGGCTAGGGCCCAGAGCCGATCTGGACAATATGGAGAAGAATCTCTGTCCTCTAAGTTTCGAATTAAGGTGATGCTAGATAGGAACTTGGGAGTGAAGTCTGCAACATGTTGCAGTGGGTCGCATTGACTGGAAACTGGGAAAGTTAAGAATCAGCAAATATGTCACAAATGGATATAAAACATAAAACATGTGATATTCGAATCTAGGAAAAACACTTATTTCTCGCCATGTCCCCACCAACACTGATACACTTGTTCCATGGCTTTACCATTGCGTCAAAACCCGCAGCATAAAAGTCTTCACTGTTTACTCAGCCACTTCCGCACCCGGTCGGGCATCATTTGCGACTTTCGAACGTCCTTGAGAGAATTTCTCGACCCAGTTGTGAACTGCTTTACGTGACAAACACTTCCAACTCTAAACAGAAAACATTTTTTTACGAACATCCTTTCCATTTAGCTATTTTGCCCGCAAAAAGGAACACACAACTGAATGGAAGTATACTCCTCAAACACGGTCGCCATATTGACTCGTGAGACCAGTCTCTGAACATGCGCATGCGCTTTTGCTACCTAGGCTGTCATGAAGCTGGACTGTGCTGCTATCTAGTGATACACATAGAAAACCTGTCCATTACAGCTTTTTTTCTTCCGTGACCTATTTACTGACTCTCCCTCATAATTGAGCCCTCAGGCGAGCGGAGTTTGTTATTTGCCGTACGTTCATGGCATCAGTGCCTAACTCCTTAAGGCCTACACTGAGGTCCTACAAGTAAATATTTGAAAGCAGACGTTGGGGTATTTTATTGACAAAGCTGGGCCGAATCATTACACAGAATGAAGAGTGAATTCTAAAGACGCTGTCAGTATCAAGGCCACGTAGCGTCGCGTGGTAAGGTGAGCAATGAATGTGGAGCAGACGGTAGTTAGAAAACGAAGCGTTTGGAGACATATCTTACCCCGACAGTTTGACCGCAACAAATTCCCTGTGACCCCACCTAGGATCGTGGCTGGGGTGAGTGATTATCTGGGCCACGGCGCGGCCTGCGNATTGTGTGCAAAAAAAAGTGTATATGTACATGTGCCCTGTTCCAACGGTTTCCGAGATAGAGCTATTTCACTGTGCAGTTCCAAAATTGTTGATAAGAAAGAGAGATTACGTTCTGTTTCTAACACCGGTATTTATTGTTCAAGTGACAAAGTTGGTAGAGTTTACCTAGTATAATACATTTTCGAAAATTCCACCGTCAACATCAATGCACTTTGCAACTCGTGTGAGGACATGGCATGTTCCTCGTCTGTACAGTGTACAGTGAAACAGCCCTATCTCGGAAACCGTTCGGAATAGAACACATGTACATGCACAGTTTTTTAGTTAGAATGGCCGATACTATGACCTCCCAGAATACTGACCTTTCCTTCTAGGACACTGTATACAATATATAAGGATTAGTGGTTTACTACACAGGCAATAGTTTGCAATAGCCCTTCTATATTGGGTATTACCGTCTGATCATCAGCTGACATTGCTGTCATCAGGACTCCTGTACCATGCTTATAAANATCTTTCCTTCTAGGACACTCTGTATACAATATACTCGTATAAGACGCAGTTTTCAAATCCCTGAAGACGGAAGAAACATGTTCTTCCTGAAACGTCGGCATTCTACAAGACTACATTGTGTCACAACCAAGAAGACAATTTGAAACATCGCCACAGCATAAACAGCAAATCTGATACCATCAGTCGGCAGGTGTCACTGATACTGAAGGTGATTGTGCAGTTGTTCAAATGTAGTGATAAGTTTAATTAAGTTTGTGTTGATTTAGTTAAGTAGGAACGAGTTAAGTTGGTAAGAGCGATTAATTTGTGAATTACTGGTTGAATAACGAGCGAGTTAATTCCATTCTTCGCCCAAGGAAAGGCCTTGAACTAGTGTCGCATTCAGTTACAAGGGAAGATGCCATATCAGATTAACGGGAACTTTGAGGCAACAAACCGCGGCTTTACTTCGCTAACAGGAGGTGAAGATTTCCACGCTCGTAAACCAATTGTGGGAAGCATTCAGTGGAATCCGCCTTGTTGCTGTTGGTCTGTAAAGGTTAAAATCGCATGAAATTTTGTGTTTGATTGGAAGACGGCAAATGCTAGGACTTCATTGAGTCTGAATATACCCAGATGGGGTGCCACGTACGACGTGCCCCTTTAGGGATTTCCAAATCTCAGAGCGAAGCGTCCGGAAGACTCGATAAGACTCGCCGTTGCGTAAGGACAAGCTACTCAACCGCTCAGATAAAATGTAAAAAGTAAAAGTAAAGGCCTTGAAGGTCCATGGGGTTGTGAGGCGTTGAGGGTCCCACATTATCTGGACAGTCGGCTCAAAGATGGCGGTAAAGTTGTCAGTCTTACTCCCCGGCCGCGCTTTATTCCCCACGAAAATTATTTAATTAATTCCTGGTACTCATTTCTGTTAGAGGCTGAGTAAACCCCAGGGCCTAGTGCGGTCGGAAGGATTAGGTCAATTGAAAAAATCCCATGACTTCATCGGGACTCCAACCCGCGACCTTCCGGCTTGTAGCATAGCCCCTGAACCAGCTACGCTACCGTGTGCCCCCCAACCGCTCAGATATGAATCCAAAATTACTTATACTTTAGGACTTCAAAGTCTCTACGCTTCTTAAATAGCTTACTGTGGTTAACATTATTTGATACTGTCAAAATGTGTGTGACTAGAGACGGGGTTTGGAGTGGGGAATAGATTTCTGGACCACTTACAAGTTGTAAATCCAAATAACACTATCGCTATTTCCAACTTTATAGTTCGAGCACACAGTCTACTGTTCTCACTCTGTCACTATACGTTTCCTGGTAACGTCTCCAACAATGGCTATTCCTCTCTCCTCCGGTTCACAGACTCCCGTACAGAACGATGTACTAAGCTCACAGAGTCACAGTAACTTTACGACTGGCGGTTTACCGCCAATCAGTTCGTCTCGGCACCAAGCCCCTTTAGACTCACGACCAGTAATTTTATTTTCCAACTGAACAATTTGTGGTTATAGTCCTTATGTAACATACTCTCTGGCGAGAAGATGGGTCTGTCGTCTACAATTGCTGCTGGTCCTCGCCAACGCAGTCATTCTCAGGTCCGAGTCCCGCGGTACTCATGACTACAGCTTACTGTCTCTGCTTCTTGACTCGCCCAACCTGGAGGTTCCCGTATTTATATCCCCCAGGAACGGGGTGGCCCGGTTATACCCCCAGGCACTGGGTTCCCTTTTCATCGCCTCCTACGACTCGCAGGGAGTTATTCGACTTCTCCACACGAGATTAAGCTGTAACCCTGTCGCTTGCTTATAACATCTCGGCTCAGATCGAGTGGAAAACCTCGTTTACAAGAGTACCTCCATTGTTGCACATCGATTCGTTGCTCTGGGAATATATTTACCGAGCCGTTGCCTAGTAATGAAGGTCTCTGGTTCCAATATTCCGGCCTTCAGGCGTCATGTTACAGTATTTATGGTGACTGATTAAATATGGTGAACGGTTCCTAAGGTTCAGTGTTTCACGCAGAAAATTGTAAGTTTAACGTGCTTTCTTCACAGCGGACATTAAAACATCTGAAGTAATTAAGATGTTTTACCTGATGATGAGAGTGTGGGTAATAACCTGTAGAGAAGGCCTCAACCTGTTTGTGAAGAATGGCTGCAGCAGTGCCACTGGCGGCGTGAGGCGGAACCTTCTTCCACTGGAAACGCCCGGCTATTGGATTTCAATTCCACAAAGTCGGTTTGATGCTCATTTGCACTGGCTGATGGGAAAGAGAAGGCCGATTATTTTGGCTTTCAGACCGGATTACGAGCTCCGAAATAATTACGAAGTATCACTCTTCACATTCCGTTGTTTCTGATTGAAATCCCTGTGGCTCGATACGCGCATGCGCTCTGTCGGAACCTAAATTCAGTCAGTATTTCATTTTGTGAGAGCATGTCGTGGGTGAGTGGTTAGCAGCTCTGCTTCGTACTCTAAAGGCTAGAGGTTCAGATTTCGTCCAGGCAGTCAGCTATGTTGACTGAGGTTTATCGTGGATTTAAATTAAACCCTCGCTAATCCGGATTAATTTGGGGTAGGTCGTCCGGATTAAGCGATAATCCTAATTAGTAAAGCAAAAAGTATCCCTGAAGGACAACAAATAAAAGGAAATTTTAATGATGTAAGTAGTGCTGATGAAAATAAATAACAAAACATCACTGTAGAGCCCTTATGTAAAATCTATAAAAAGACAATACATTTATTCATCTGTAGAAGACTTGTAGAAGTAACTGTCTCAAGTTTTGTCTGAACAGACAAGTGGCTAATATGCCTTCCTAAGTGCCACTCTTTTAAAGTATGTACTCAACTGTGAACAGCATTTTTCATGTAAGATTTGAGGTTTTCACGGCGGTGACTATGAAGAAAGCAGTCTTCTGGGATTTGGCACCGTGTATATGTGGTGTTCCTCCGAAACGTCGGTTAACACCACATATACACCGTGCCAAATCCCAGAAGACTGCTTTCTTCA
>NW_019745084.1:301697-333161 GCF_002891405.2 Cryptotermes secundus
AATATTGGTCCATTGTGCGTCCCCCTGTGATATTCTACTAGTCTCTATACCCTACCGGTACTGGTGCGTGCCATCAGTCCCGACTCAGCCAGCGGTATCTCTATGCTTCCCCCATCTACCAGAGGCGTTAGAGACTACTGTTGGGCGGGAAATGTCCCGAATTTAGCTCAGTGGTCCCCTTGGGACATGAGGTTCTTTTACGAGCCGTAAATCTACGACACGGGACCCACGGCTTAAAGTCCCTCCCGGAGGACTTGTTCCCTGAATTTTTCCGCCCTTAAAAATTACACGACCTCCGCCGGGTTTGAACCCGCGTACCTTGAGTCATGAGGTGGGAACGTTACCCCTAGACTACGGAGGCCGTTTTAAGGTACCTTAGCTTTTGTTGCTATATATCTGAGATAGGTGGTGGGTCGCCTGAATGCAATGCGAGCCACAGCTCTCCCAGCTTGTCATTTCGTGCCTATGCGCATTTAAAGCGGTGTAGCCTATAAAGGAGCCCTCTAAAGCGCTGCAGTGACTGTGAACTTATGTACCGTCTACTTTAACAATAAAATCTCCACATTTCATTCTTCTGTCTTCCCTGATCCTTATAATAATATGCAACGATTATTATCCTTAAGAGGATTAACCGATTGATCTTCTTAATGGAGACATATGTTCTATGAGATAAGAGCAGGACCATTTACGTTATTTAGATTAATTTCAGGATTCAGAGGTTTAAAAAGGCGTCATCAGCTGCACGACATAGGATTTTTTCCTGTTGTGCAGAGTTCAGTCTTCGCCGACCACAGTGGCCGCGCGGTCTAAGGCACGCTCAAACACTGGGATCGTGGGTTCGAATCCTACTTGAGACACGGATGTCTGTGTTCGTTTGTTCTATGTTTCTGCTGTCCTGTGTGTAGGTAACGGCCTTGCGACGGGCTGATCCCCCGTCCAAGGAGTCCTACCGACTGTGTATTGGATCAAGAAACTGAAAAGCTGCCAAGGCCCAACAAAGGGCTGTACAGCCACAGACAGACAGACAGACAGGTAGGTAAGTGGGTGGGTGGGTGGATGGATGAATGGATGGGTGGAATGCAGTCTTCTTGGTTGAAGCACTGTGTAGTTCGGAGAGAAATCTACGTTTCGGAAGAACATATCTCTTCTGTCTTCAGTATCGCTGAATAAAAAGAAACCTGCAGAAGTAGGCGCCAAGTTAAGCTCAGCCTTCCACTGAGTCGGCCCGGGGTCCTCGTTTGGAAGCCCCGGGGCGGAACCAACAGAAAACACCGCCCCTAGCGATAGCCTGGATATCGTTGACGTGTTTACCGGCCATTACCAAGCAACGCATGTTTCTTCCCGCGATCGTTACGTGGCAACGGTACTACAACCTACATTATAATGTGGTGCATGGTCAGGACTACCTCGCGTCTCACGGGAGCGGTGATAGATGAGTATTAAGCAATGGTGAAATGTTGATTAATAGGGGAAAACCGGAAGAACTGGAAAAAAAGTTTGCTGTAGTTCCTTTTCTTTTACTGCGAATCACATGAAATTACACGGTGATTGAGCCTGAGGCCCTGGGGTGTGAAGCTAGTATCCACCCTCGTGAACTGTGTGACAGCCGAAGAAACAAGCGACGAACAGGAATGTTAGTGGGACAGCTTCAGTTGTGAGAGCAGCATGACTGGCATCCCAGTGTGCTGCATCATGTCTCAGCTGTACTTATCTTCCCTCAATACTTTGAAGACTACTTACACAAAGATTGAATTATTGAAAATTATCCATAATAATGAATTTCTGCTTTAGACGACGTTTCGGAGACTGAGCTCTCTTTCCGTTTTCAGGTAGCATACTTATTCAGTTGGGCCCAAGTCGAAAGAGCTAATCCCTGTTTCAGGACGATGTATAATGTGCAAAAAATATATAATTTGAATATCTTATGGTCACGAAGTTTGTGTAGGTTTGTTTGGCTCATCAGAGCGTTTACTGCTTTCATGATGCAGAAGTTCGTCCCATTTCTTACAGAAGTCCGTCATTGGACCATATCGAGGGCCGGCTTAGTACGTACAGTTTGACGCCACAGTTTATATAAGATCCATTTTATTATTATCTTTCCGTATATCCTAGGTTGGTGAGCCGATACAGCACATAAGATATAGCGACTATCTACAGGCTAGACGACCGAGGGGTCGGAGTTCGAGTCCCGGTAGGGTCATGAATTTTCTCTTCTCCACGTCGGCCAGACCGTGTCTGGGGTTCCCCCAGCCTCCTATCTAATAGGTACTGGGGGCTCTTTTTGCGGGGGTAAAGCGACCGGGGCATGAAGTTGAGCACTCACTTCCAGCTAGTGTGGAGATCAAGAAAATGTTGAACTATACATCCATCCACCCCCCCATTGCTTAATTAGTTAAGGACAGGTACAACTTTACCAGTAATGCATATGGGATTTGTGGTGGACAAAGTGATACTGGGCCGAGTGTTTTATGTTTATCTCTTCAGTTATCATTCTACACGTGCTCCATATTTGTCTGTCATCTCTGGCTGGTACAGTAGGTCCAATTTAGGCCACATAGAACGAACGTTTTTAAAATAAGCCCCAAATTTACTGTTCCTTTGAAAGAAAACAATCGAAGTTCCCACATGTGTGGTCTGCATAAAAAGCAAGGTGCATAATTTTGTAAAATAAACACACTTTTTCAAATGCAAATTTAAAATACAGTCTCAATATTATAAGCAACGGGAATATATGCTAATTTACTTTGTACGGACGTTAGTTTTTTAATATTCCTGTCGTGCGAAGAAGAGAGATGCCATTGGAATGACCAAGCCCAATGCTCGTTAACCTGCATTTATTATAACAAAGGTTGTTTATTATTCAAAATAAAATTTACACCAATTAAACAGTGTACCCCTCGCAGGTACTGTATGTATGGAAAAACTCTTGTTACGTGTGCAAAGTACGTGTAGTTCATTTTTCATTTTCTGCAGAATTATTGTAATTCGGGACTCAAAACCACGGCTTGAAAACTCACCACAATATCAAAATGTTGTCGATTTTTCCGCGTTTTACACACGTACGTTAATCACATCTCACATCAGAAGACTGCTTTCTTGATAGTCACCGCCGTGAAAACCTCAAATCTTACATCTGAAAATAAAGTTCATTCTGACCGCTATTAAGCGCAGTATGTTGAGCAAGTGTGACGGCGTTCCTACCTCGTAACACGACTTTTATACTGTTAGATGCATTGTTATTACAGCAGTCCGAACTGAAAACATCTGTCAGCAAGAAATAGTATGCATGCGTACATTGAGGCGGCCGAATTAGCTGTTTGAAGGGAGTGAGACGTTAAACTTTATGGGGTGTTTTCATTATGGCAGTGGGTTTTCACATTTTGCCAAAAGAAACCTATTATAAAAACGCTCTAATTTCGTATCATTCTCCCCCTAACAATTCTAAGCCCCCTGGTTGCCCTATGTACACCCGATTTAACACACGAGAACCCATAATTTTGCTCGCCGAGTGTATTTTTTTTTGTGTAAAAATTTCATAATAGATATCAGAAATGGTTTTAGTGGGGACGTAATTCTTTTATTTTGTCATAGAAATGGAATTGTAATTTATTATTGAAATAAATTTCGTCCATTGATCTAGCATAACTGCAGATACCAGTGTATTGTTACACGTAACTTGTAGTTCAGATTATGAGTAAAGCAAAAACACGTATGTTAGAGAGGCTTTGGGGAGCTGGTATTGCCTGTTCCTTTCTTTGCCGGACTGCGGGCTCGAAGTAGGTTTGTTGCGTCTTCTCTGTCCCCGAGCGAGTCCTGAGATAGTTCCCAAGTTTCAAGTACCCACCGTCCGCTTCTCAAATAGCCCTCCCATCAAAATTAATTCCCTCTGCCGTCAAAGCCACCAAATTACGCGATTCGAAGTTAATGAAGATATTCTAAATTCCTGGACCCCTACCTCAAGCTACAATTTCTAACCATTCATTTTTACAAATCCCTCCATCAGGTGGACGATCGACCGAAGTTTTGGGATCTTCTAACAAAACGATACACTTTTCTTCTCCCCCTTCCATCATGCCTTCACTTCCACGTATTCTTCTGCTGCCCTTTCTGCATCATTGTCTTCTCAGGCTATGACGGGTTAATGCTGTTGCAGCTTATTAATTTTGGGCTAGACCACATATCCTCTCTCTCCCTCTCTCCTATGGCGCTACCGCCCAAATCGGGCCTTGGCCTTCTGCATTGAAACATGTCGTTACACTACTAGGCCACTTTGAGAGTGAAGATATTACGAGAGAAACCAAAGCAAAATTTAATTTGTCCATATAAACAAAACAGTATTAATCGTTTGGCTAGATTGGCTGGTTACCGAAGTAGATGACACGGTTCAAACCGAAGGAAGAGCCCGGACCTGGCCTGTATCATGATGGCCACGAAAGTTGTTTTCTAAAGGGATCTGAATACGGGGTACGGCACTCGGAAGCTCTGGCTTTTTGGGTCCTGTACATCGTCCGGTATTTTAAAGAACTATAAAGGAATTGTATGGCTCTGTTCACTGGTAAAAAAGGTACAGCTATCCCTGTAACAGATAGATCAGTCGCTATAGTGATTAGCTACGGGCTTGACGATCGATGGGTCGGACTTCGAGTTCCGATAGAGTCAAGAATGTTCTCTTCCCCAAGTCGTCCTGACGGGCTGTGGGTTCCACCCAGCCTCCAATCCGATGTGTCCTGGTGGCTCTTTCCCCTGGGGGTAAAGCGGCCGAGGGCAAGGAAATGTGGATCTGTAGATACACTTCACCATGCGCCTTCATGGCTTAGTGCTTAATTAGTTAAACACAGGAACAACTTCACCTTTGTCCCTGTAACAGGCCGTGGAGGCCCATAGGGTCGTGAGACGTCAACGCCCACACATTTTTCTAGAGAGTCGGCTCACAGATGGCGGTGAGGTCAGCCTTACGTGTCAGCTGCCCTTCACCCCAAGGAAGATTCCTGGTACTCATTTCTGTTAGAGGCTGGGTAGACCCCAGGGCCATAGTGCGGCTGGAAGAATTAAGTCAATTGAAAAACCCAGTGACCTCATGGGGAATGGAACCCGCAACCATCTGGCTTGTAGCATAGTGCCTGATCCAACCACGCTACCGCGTGCCCCTCCGTCCACTGGTATGCGTGACAAGACTCACAACGTCAAAGCTAACGAGGGTGCGTCTAGGCTTTGAAGATTTACAGGATGAAGTAGCGTCAATCCTTTACGAAGAATTCCGATTCGCCTGCGAGAGTATGCAGTGGCTTATGAAGAACACCAGACGCAGCATAGCAAGGGGAGCCAGTGGAACTCACAATAGGTCTCAGAGGAATGCGAAGTTTGTGAGTCTCTGGGAGACCACATAAATGCTGTGGTCCGGGGTGGACGGGAACAGTATTTTTGTGTTTAGAAAGGAGTTTCTGTACTTTCCTGTCAGCCTTGGCTGTAAAATCATTGGGCAGTGGTCCGTAAACTCCGAACTCTAGCAAAGTGTTCAACTTATCCTTGTGTTTCGATTTATCTAACGCCACAGAGCAATTGTCCTTATCTGCCTAGTATACTTGTCGAGGCTCAAACATTTCACGGCTTTCAGTTTCTTTTTTGTCACGTAAAGATGGATGAGTAGGGCGTCTCTCGTATGGACTTGATCTTTCACCTGAATCCTATGGCCAGGGTCTGCGGTAGTTTCGAGCAACCAATAAGCAAATGATGCAAACATAGTTCATATTTGTATCTTCTTCTTGCGCAGTCAACAGAACAAGGCGTTGTCTACCTCAGCCTCGGATTCCAAGAAGTTTGTCCTTATGGACCTTGAGGAAGCAGTCCTTATGAAGTACTCCTTAATTCTTCAGTAGCAGGTCCACCCCCAGCCTTAGACATGGCATGTCCGGAGTCTGCTGTGAATTAGTGAAGAGGCTGAGTGCCGTGAGACAGCAAAATATGGTCGTGAGTTCCGCGGGACTCGCAACCCAGTATGACTGTGCTGATTCTTGAGGAAAATTAAGAGCAGATTGAATTTGAGAAGTGCTTGCCGCCGTTCAGTTCTTGTTTTCTTGCCCTGTGTCTAAAAGTATACAGATTAAAAATACGCAATTATAACTTTACCTGTAGGTTTTTATTGGCCGGGAACATAAGAATATAAGAGTGTGTTCGAGAACAGGGCACCAATATTTAGACCTCCGTCGAATGAATTGCTAGTAAGACTACTGAAAACTGCATAACGAGGAGCTCCGTAACTTGTCTCCCCCTTCCCACAGCATTCGAGTGATGAAATCAAACGGGATGAGATGGTAGGACGTGTAGCATGCATGGAAGTAGAATGCATACGTGCTCGTAATTCTGACATGAAAACCTGAAGGCTTGAGACCACTAGGAAGACCTAGATGTAGATGGAAGGATAGGGAAATAGATGCGGACTTGGCTCATCTGGCTGAGGATAAGGAGCAGTGTCGGACTTTTGTGATCACGGTAGTGAACCTTCGAATTCTGTAAAAAGCTGGGAACTTATTGATTAATCGAGCGATTGTTCGATTTCTCGAGAAGGATTCAGCTCCATTGAGTTGGTTAGCTAATGGTTAAAATATGTACCACTTGATTTAACATATTTCTGCATTCTGCCCACACAGTGTATCTATGTGTGGTATGATTCTCACAATAAAATGCTTTTTTTAAACAGCATTAACCGAAAGGGCTTTGTAGCGGAGACGTAACGTACTTCCTTTCAGCCACAAAATGAAGTTTCTTATATCATGAAAAAGAAATTCATAAAACGTTTCTTATGCAGTCCTCACGACTGAAATCCATCAAAATTAAGTTCCCTCGTCAAAACCACTAAAATAATTTTTCCCAAATTACACGCCTACATTAATTTAGAAAATGGAAATCCCTCTGCCCCCGTCTCAAGCCACTGCCTATAGCTATCCTAACGGCTTCACTTTCACACTGCCCAAGTCAGAAGGAAGAGCGGTCGAAGCCTGGGAACCTCCTAGGAAAATTATAAAGCATCTCCATTTCCCAATTATTTTCCACTGTACCCACTCTTCGACCATACTCCTCTCTCTGCCTCCCTCACGAAATGTGAAAGTGCCAGGCTGTATCTGGGAAACATCATAGCACCGTTATCATGTTGTGTCACGAACGTTTAACTACTACGGCTTCTGTAGTTTCCCTCAGTCTCTCCCTGAAGGTGTTGGGATAATAGCTTCAAACAGGCCACTACCGTTGGGTTTCACATTTATCATGTACACTCACGTCTCATCGCACGCTAGACAGCCTTTGTAATTAGTAAAGCGTCATTAAGTAACCGTGAATCTACTGGCTGATCAGAATCTCCTTGCTTTACGTCAAAGTAGGCCGCTCACGTTGTCCTGTCATAACACGACCCCATTTGTAGTTTGCTACACTTTGCTGAATAACCACAAACCAACTTACTGACAGAATCCATCTCGCTTTACCCTGAAAACTAAAAAGGTAAAGCTGTCCCTGTAACCGGCTATGGAGGGCAATAGGCTTGTGAGACGTCGAGGCTCCCACATTTTCGATATAATCGGCTCACAGATGACGGTGAGGTTGTCAGCCTTACGTGCTGACCGCCCTTTACCACCCAGGAATATTCCTGGTACTCATTTCTGTTAGAGGCTGAGTCGACCCCAGGGCCATAGTGCGGTTGGAAGGATTAGGTAAATTGGAAATCCCAGTGAACTCGGGATTGCAACCCGTGACTTTCCGGCTTGTAGCACAGTGCCTCAACCAACTAGCTACCGCGTGTCCCCATACCCAGAAAGAGGCCATGGTAATATTCCCTCCTGTTTCCCATGTGCAGTGTCCATTCATAACGCGCTAGACGGACCTCGTACATCACGACACAACATGGAACATGCGATTTGCCTTGAAACAAGCCACGTCTCTATCTTGTCATTGGGTGCTGGAAGCATCTACACTCTGTAGAGTAGAACAGTAGAGTGACTGACGAGTGGGAACCGGCATTTTCCTGCAGTGACTGGGAAACCCACGAAATACTTTTCACGCTCTAACCGATGTCCCGTATGGGACTCGAACCGAGAACTTCCCGAATATAGCTCAAGAGCGTTACCGCTACTACAGCCTACGCCGCGCTCCGCACCACCTAAATCAGACGCTAGGTAACATGTTGTCACGTGTAGGGGTGTGCGTGGCTTATAAGACGGGTTCTGGATTCGACGATTTGATTTGACACGTTATACATTCAACTTAGGACTACAGGCAATTCAGCGCTAGGGCTGTTGTGCACAATTTACAGTTCACCGTTGCATACACACTATGGCCCTCATTCTTCACTAGTCTTATCCTGGCAACGGATTTATAAAGTAAAACCGTAACTACACATGAAGCCTTTTTTTTTTCACAGCCTAATTCCTTTCTTTCCATTAATCTGCAGCTGCCAGCTCAATTCATTTCCAAGCTCATGTCTCGGCAGGCCGACTTCTTCTGAATTGAAATCTTCTTTATAACCACTTTGCAATGGCCATGCAGAAAAAACAGCCTGTCTGCTGTTGAGAACGCATGTTGACAGATCATTTGCATAGAAACGGAAGTTACTCGATTGTTGCTTGCATATTCGTTGTCGCGGGAAGATGTTTACTGAGCCCTTTTTGACAGTAAACGTCTCTTCTGACTTGTGGTATTCTGGCTCTCAGACGTCATGTCGCACTATGTAGTTCATAAAGCGTTGTTAAATAATCATGTCACTGCCCGCTCTCATTAGACGCTCCTCGTTTTGTGCCTTGTCTGTGTCGGTGCAGTTCGGAAAATAATGATGAAGAATTGGCGTTCTCCAAGAGAGTTCTTTTGTCAGTGTTTTGCCTATAAACTGTATCAGTCGCAAAGCCCGCTTTTCCCACACAGCTTCCTGTCTCCCTTCCTTCCAGGAATTTCGTGTAATATTTCGCTTTGCTCTCTACCTACGTAATAGGAGAAAGTATTGTGAACACGGTATACCTGTATCTCGAGATTTTGCCGGATTTACGCGTTTCTAAACCCTCTGAATGCGGGAAAGTAGTTGCTGGAATGCCGCTGTCTGTCTGTGTGTGTGTATGCGCGTTCCTCTGTATGGATGTGCGCCTTGAAAGTGAGTGAATGGTTCGAAGAATTTTATTTAATTTGGCTTGCAAGACTTCATAAATCGGTGCCCGGTAAATATTGTCACGATTTTAGGGGGTGCGTGAATTAGAAGACGGGTTTTTGGATTGGACGATTGGATTTAAAGACACCTTATACACACATTTCGGAACTACAGCAGTTACAGAACTGTCGCTAGTCTACACACTTTATAGTTCACCATTACACACTCAGTAGGGTTCTTAACCTGGCAAAAGATTTACAGCAGTCTCACTGTAACTTCGGATCAGACATGAAGTCTTCTTTTCTCATTCATATTCCTTTCTTATCATTATTCTGCAGTTGCCAGTTCCGAAGACTTGACTCCATTAAAATCCTCTGCTCCAAAGCTCATATCGCGGCAGCCTGGCTTCTGGAAACTCGACTCTACCTTCTGTTCTACTACTCCTGTACTGTCTTGCCGAACACTTTCTTATAACCACTTTGCACGGACCCAACGGAAAACACAGCAATTGTTACGAAAGTGTGTTTACTGATCCGTTGCCCAACAGTAGACGTCCTGTTGAGCGAGTTTGCTTGCGCGGGAATGTGTTTACCCGGTCGTTGCATAGCAGTGGGTATATACGTCACAATATAAACACTGTAGGTACAAACAGGTGTATATCAAATAGGTCCCAAAACACAAAATGACTTTTTTTTTCTCGGAAATGGCGCTAAATGTTTTGATTTCAGTTCAGTAATTTGTGGAGTCCATGTCTCCCTGCATCAGTGGTGTTATCAGGAAGGGAATGGTACTTCCTCTACCAGCCCAAACGCGACACACCATTTTCCTCGAAAACAGCTTTCACCGATTCTAATTAAATATTAATCGTCTGTAGAGGCAGTGGACCGAAATAATATTTTGTGGACCGAATTCGATCAACTGACACTCGGTCGGAGCTTAAGGGCACATTTCTGTCTCAGATATGGGCTAAGGGCTGGAAGGCCAGGTTCGATTCCTGACAAGGATAAGAGATTTCCTCTTCTCCATAGCATCGAAACCACATCTGGGGTTCACGCAAGCCCCTTTCCGTGGGATTAAAATGGCAGGCATGAACCTAACCACTCACCTACACCTAATGTCGAGGTCAAGAATGGCGGAGCAATATCTCCACTCCCCCATACTTCCTTATGTAATGGTGCTTAGTTAATTTAGCACGGGGACAGCTTACTTTCTGCCTTCTACTGCTCTAACATTGTAATTACATTTCTCTCGTGTTACTGGTGTTTCCGTACAAAACTGTATGGCCCTGCTATCTTCTCCATTCACCATGAAATGAACTGGTTTTCATTTTTAATGCTTGGAGAAGACTAGGCGACAAGGGAAAGTCGTGGTCAAAATGTGAGGTACTTTATTTTCGGGGAGAAGAAAAGTCATCATTTTGATATAATTAGTATGTGTTGTATCCGTCAATCAAAACTTTTTAGTTTCAATAATTGATGTTTATTGAAATGTTACTACACCATATGTTTGGGTCGTTTTGGAAATATGCCTCTCTTTCTCTACTGAACTGCTTACGCAAATATATTTATATATATATATTGCAATGTTCAAATGTATTAAAATGTTTATCGATATTAGTAAAATGCCGTAATGTAATTATTTTTCATTGTTTCTTGTTAAAGTTGTTTTGTTTGGTGTATATGGGGGGGGGGTATTATGGATAGAATTGAGTAGGGGGGGAACGGAAGGTATGTGGTAATTTTAACATTTTATTTTTTATTTGTATAATGACGTGGGTGTATATTGGATGTACCGTGTTATCACTTGTGTTTCTACTGAATAAGCTGGGATATTTCGCAGGTACGGGTGTTTTCACGTTACCGATGAGAGTGTGCTATCTTGTTTGGACGGTTTTAATTTTGATGTCCTTTGTCCTGTTCCGTGGTTATGTTCTTATTTTTATCGTTATTGCCGTAATGACGTAGGTTTTGCAGTGCTGCTTACTGATTTTCTTGTCGCGGAGTGATTTGCTACTTCTCCTGTTGTGCTGTGGACAGAAGTTTCACCTTTTGTTTCTCTCGTTCTTCCTGCTGACAAAGACCGTATGAAAGTCAGTCCTTTAGAATGTTTAGAAATAGTGGCTTGAGACAAGGGCATTGCATTTCGGTTTTCCGA
Source organism: Cryptotermes secundus (assembly GCF_002891405.2). NCBI lineage: Eukaryota > Metazoa > Arthropoda > Insecta > Blattodea > Kalotermitidae > Cryptotermes > Cryptotermes secundus. Next base: position 312,973 of record NW_019745084.1, read on the forward strand.
AATATTGGTGAATTGCACAATGTGGGAAGTAATTTTGTGGTCTTTATGCAATGAGAGAGAGAGAAAGAAGAAAGAAAGAAAGAAAGAAAGAAAGAAAGAGCATCGATTATAAGAAGGTTCCCAGGCTTTGCCCGCTCGTCCTTCTGGTAAGAGTAAAGTGAAAGTGTAGGCGTTAAGATGATTAGAAGCAACGACTTGAGAGAGTTGAGAGAGAGGGGCCGCGGAGCTTTTAATTTAAAAAATTAGAGTTTACGTGTATAATTTTGGTAATTTTGACAGCAAGGGACCGTAATTTTGATGAATTTAAATCGGGAGGGCTGCATGAGAAGCATGCAGTAGCAACTTGGAATTTGGTAACCATCTCAGCATTTGCTTACAAGACAGAGGAAAACCAAGAAAACCTGTGTCGAGATGGCCGGTCGCAGGACCTATAGCGAGGTTCAATTTGGATGTACTTAACTGGGGGAGAGCTACATAAGAGGAAAAGTGGCAGCTTTGAACTCGTGTAGGTAATACTAATCATATTGTAACGTGTCCATCCATGTTATAATGTGAAATCGATAAATATGGGCATACTGCTATGCTTCTGAATGTTAAAGTAACTGATACGTATAGTAACCAGTGGTTTTTAAGCTTACGGTCCAAGAAGGTGAAGATGTCATGGAGAGAAAAGGATTCGAGGGAGAGGCGCTATCCATTCCACACCGTGGCACTTCGGTGAAACTCATTATTCTCGCTCAGTCTTATGATGGAACCTGTGATGGCCCTATTGCAGAGAATGCTGCCCGTGTACAGAACTGCTAACCTTCACTTGGTCCGGCTAATGTTTGTAGAACAGTCAGTAATTCCAAGCCGGTCTGTTATGTGTGTGAGACAGACTGAGAGCCAGTGCTGCCACTGTGACTGAAGCGGGAAGCTAAAATCAATATGGGTGCCGATACTTTGGGATGAAAACGTTCTAAGTGCGAGTTCAGCTCCACTGTTTCGGTTTAAAGGTTGTTTTGTCTGGGCAAAATCCGGACCTGTCATTTCCAGAGAAGGATGCATGGATTTCTGTCACAGCCACGTGCGGGTGGTGCATCGGTAGACAACGGAAGTGATACAGTTTGAACAGAGCAGCAGTTCCAACGCGGTACAAGTCAGCCTGTTTCTTGTGGAGAACAAACATGTCTGTTGCAGAACACTCGTCTTCGAGATGTATTCAGCTTGAGAGGGAAACTTTTTTATTGGTTTAAAAGAGTAGGTAAGTTTTGGCTGTGGTCTGATCTGACGAAGAGCACACAGCAAGTGGATGTTCGTGCCAATCTCTGCCTTGTCTGTGTGTCGCGGTTTGTCCCCTAAACAAGTCTGGTGCTTGTAACAGTCGAAACAGATCACGTACTTTACTGCATTAAGAATAGTTGTGTTTGTAGTACAAAGGTGTGAGCAGCTGTGTTACATTCACAGATCACCGAAAATACGTGGAGAATATGTTACGACTAAGTTTCGCATTTTATTATCTAATTTGGACGTATGGGTTAATGCAAATATAACGTGGAATACTCTCCACTTCTTCCTGATATACCTGATTAGGGAATGTGAACAGTTTTTCCACTTCCATGTGGTTCCATGGCGTGGTACGGAGTTAAGCACAGGGACAGCTTGTTCACACAAGTTCATACAGTCTTCTTCACGGCTGGCCCAGTGTGCCACATCTGGGAATGTCTGTAGCTTTGACGTTCTCACGGCTGTAAATATGAAGTTTACGTCTTTTCTGAGATTTAACAGAGTATAATTTTTAGGTGGCTCCGAATCATGCTCTTTCCCCTGAAGAAAGTCACAGCAGATGCCTCCACCAAATCACGATTTGGACTGAAAGCACTGGGCGTTCAAGAAGCTTTCGAAAGCTCTATTGAATTTGAGGCCTCAAAGCAGTGCCTGTGAAATGTACTGTCTGTATGCTGTGATGTCGCATAGCCTGAAAATAGTTGACGTTTCAGGGGAGCGTCCTGCCTCCTCCTTCAGGTTGAAGGAGCAGTCAAGCTGGTAGCCATACTGACTATATGTTCCTGGTTTCTTGCTTGGGGTTACTCTTCTATCCGGAAGATACACGAAGTGGGTTCCTTCTAACATAGACGAACTTGTAATGCACTGAGTGGTTTCACATCCCACAGGATATGATTGTTCTGCTTGAAAGCACCATTCTTTACTTAATTCTACACTGTGTCCCTGTAACAGGCCGTGGAGGCCCATAGGGTTGTGAGACGTTCAAGCTCCCACATTCTCTAGATAACCGGCTCACAGATGGCGGTGAGGTTGTCAGCCTTACGCGCCGGCCACCCTTTACTCCCCAGGAAGATTCCTGCTACTCATTTCTGTTAGAGGCTGAGTCGACCCCAGGGCCATAGTGCGGCTGGAAGGATTAGGCGTTGTATATATAAGACGTCCAAATACAAAACACGACTTAACATTCTTTGCATCGCGACCACTGTCATTACACACGTCTCGTAATGCCCAAGTACGACAGCGTGACAGTTCTGATCGAGACATGTTGGCATTAAATGCTATTTTAATGTAATGTTAAAAGAAAGGAGAAGCTCTGAAAGGTTTGTGTTGCATTAGACATGAAAATGAGTGAACGGATGATACCTCAATACAACTGGATGCTGAAATATAATATTAAATGTTTTTCCTTACCTGAGCACTCAAGAGTCCAGCCTCCGAAATGTCGTTTGAAATAAAAATTAGAACAATGAATATCGTACATAAAACTGACCAATGCATCTAATTTAATGAAAATACATTTTTTTTTCAGATTGTTACATGCGGAAGACGGAGAGACAAACATGCGAAGCCAATCGGCGCATTTCTAAGCTTTCCTCTGCGAACACGCCGAAATCAGGGAGAAGTCCAGGCGTGCATCGATCGTGAGTATTTAACATTCTGTGAAATGGTATTAAGCTTAAGTGCATAACGGAGCAGCAGTTATTTAGAGCACATGAAATATTTACCTCATTACGAGCCGTAGACGGAACAATTGTTTTACAATTTGGCGTATTTACATTAACTGCTGTTAAGTGAGAATCTGTTTTATAGCTGATAAACCCTGTCAGTCATGTGTCATAAGCAACTCAGGACATTGGCGGGATTCTTGATAATATTTCAGTACTATAGGCCTGCTTGGATTTCATAAATGTCATTAACTTAAACGTGAACTTATTCAACTAACAAAATATTTGGATTTTCAAAATGATGTTACTTAAGTACAAAGTAGATATGAGAATTAAACATTGGACACACACACACATACGTATATTGTCTCGTAGTGTGCATGTGACTGGCAGCTGCGCTCTGGATCGGTGAACAGATTTATTGACAACTTACGGGTCTTAATTACGTGTACAAATAACTGTAACACTACCGCTTTTTCCACACTTCACAGTTCACTAGAGCACACAGTCTAGTGTTCTCAGTCTCTTTATAGACGTTTCCTGGCAACGGCTCCAACAGTGCGTATTCCCCTGTCTCCGGCTAATGTCCTCTTTTCACAAACTCCAGTACAGAAGCGGCTGAGCTCTGCCCTTGTCGCTTGCTTGTAACATCTCGGCACGGGCCACGTAGAAAACACAGCACTTCCATTGTTGTAGTCCAACTTTTGCATTATTAAGAATCTGCTACATCGCAACGGAGACGTGTTTACTGAGCCGTTGCCTAGAAACTGGTGTGCTATATTTGCCTATCTAACGATCATCGCAGAGTAACGGCTCTGCGAGCTACAATATCAGTCTTCTTAATTAAGAATCCTATATTTGTTTGTTTAACGACGCTTTCAGAATCAATCGAATATTAAGATGATTAATGAAAAATGGAAGAAAGCGAGCATTGCTACTGAGATTCTGTTCTGGTACTTGCATCGGAGACTCAGAGAAACGGAGGAAAATCTTAGGATAATCTGGTGCTTACTGAGGTTCGAATAGAGCACCTTCTGAATATAAATCAGAACTTCACCGCTACACCAGCCTGTTCGTTGATTGGGAACTGCAGACTGTCAGAACATACTGTGTCCATCTCCATTAAGGTATCTCAGGATATCCCAGTACTTTCTCTTCGCATTCAAAACAACGATGTTTTTCTCCATCCTTTTAGTTACAACAAACAAAAGAATCGATCCGTTACTATGATAACCCTCAGTTCTTATACAAAGGAACCAGAGTACATACGCATATAATATGAGCATTTCAGATAACACGGAAAAGAAATACAGGCTTATTCTAAATTATTGTCGGGGTTTCCCTGGCCTATAATTTTCAAACCGGAAACAACAAAATAAAACTGCTTACGGAATATGAAAATGTCACTCAAAAAGGTTTCTTACATATAGAATCAATACTGCTGAATGCAGAATAAAACTTTTTGAGTTATAAAATTATAGAATAATTGTTATCACCTACCAGAATGATTCAGTTCTTAGATATGTATTGCCTTTACCTGCTTTTCTCAGCTGACCACCTTCAGAAGGCATAAGATCAGCAAGTTCAGAAACTACTATTACAGAGTTCGTAATACATACTTAGAAGTCTTTATATATAATTTATTTACAATTATTTTGATTGAAATCTTATTAATGTTTACTATTTAGGAACCTAAACCGATATGGTTTGTGTCCCTGTGCTTCTTCTGTTAAAGCGGAATGTTGGGATATTATTTGGAGTCCTCAGGGGTCCTCTCAGTGATGCCTCAAAACACAGCACAACGATACAGTACCATAAGGGCATCACTGCGAGGACCCCAGAGGACTCAAAATTGTTCCCCAACATCCCATTTTAACAGAAAATGGACAAGGACACAAACCATATCGATATCCTAAATATTAAACATTAATAAGATTTTAATCCAATAATTCTAAATAACTTCATGTAAAATCTTCTCTACGCATGTATTACGAACTCTGTAATAGTAGTTCCTGAGCATGTTGATCTTATGCCTTCTGAAGATGGTCGGCTGACGGAAACATGTAAAGGCAATAAATATCTACAAATTGAATCAACGGACGGTGTTAACAATTATTCTATAATTCAGTTTACTAGTGTGCCGGACCAGAATGATTACAGTTAAGTTTTTTTTTAGTTACAATTTCATATTCCGTGGGCAATTTTATGTTATTGTTTCCGGTTTGAAAATTATAGGCCACGGAAACCCCGACCATAATTTAGAGTCACTCTGTATATTAATTCAGAAGTTAAAAACATTTGTTTAGCCAATGGCTATAGAGTCCAGATCATCAGGATGCTTAAAGTACTTGAGTGTTACTGTAAGGGAAACTCGTATAATTTTTTCAGTACGGCTAATACCAGCCTCTACAGTTTCACTTTTTATCGCCCTTCTAATCAGTCCAAATTCATAATTTGACGTACTGGCGTAAGAGGGCGATGCTTCTTGAACATTCAAAAGAAAATGGAGACGCCACTTCAGCGAACCAAGCGGGGATTCTCTGAATTAATAAACAGTTGAAGTCACTACTGCTATTTCTTATACGTTTTTAAGACCGCGCTGTACTTGGATTTTATTTTGATTTGGGTGCATGACTGAATTGAGCACAGTATATTTTGCCACCTTAGAGCCATATTACGTTCCTGTGTACACACGCGGTAACGTAGTTGGTTGAGGCGCAATGTTACAAGCCAGAACGTCGCGGGATCAAATCCCGATGAGATCATTGGGTTTTTCAGTTGACCTAATCCAGCTGCATTATGGCCCTGGGGTGGACTCAGCCTCTAACAGAAATGAGTACCAGATATCTTCCTGCGGGTAAAGTGCGGCCAGCGCCTAAGGCTGACATCACCGCCATCTGTGAACCGATTGTCTAGAAAATGTGGGAGCCTCGACGTCTCACAACCCTATTGCCCTCCACGGCCGGTTACGGGGGTAGGTTTACCTTTACCTTATCACCAGGGAAATTAGCTTTATGGAGTAAGATTCTCGAATTTTACGTTGTGTGGTATTTTCAAAGCCTGCAGCATGGCAATTGCAAGCAGATGCTGCTTCCAGTTGTTCATATCGAGCTATTAAATCTGTTAAGTTGCGCCGTGCATTGGTCCTTAGCGATGTAGTTTTGTTTGTTGCATAGATTATCATCATACCAGGGCAAAGACAATTTTTATAGGGCAGGCGGACAGTGTACCGATCATGGGGAAAATAGAAGGTTACACCAACAGCATCTCAAGAGAGGCTGTTGTCTTTTTCACCTGTAGCTATGGAAGTGCTAGTCTTCAAAAACAAAACGTAACGCTTTTTGAATTGACCGTGGTGGATGAACCAAATCATTTAAGCACATAACTAGGGGGTTAGTCACCGGCTTCCCACCGCGGCGGCTGGGTTCGATCCCGAGTCTGGTCAAATGGGATTTGTGGTGGACAAAGTGACACTGGGGCAAATTTCCTTCCCAATTCTTGTTCTACCGGCTGCTCCACACTCACCATCATCTACCATCCGGGGGCTGGTGCAATAGGTCAATTAGTGGCCGACGTACCAAGTGGACTCAGTCTCACCCCCCCACCAAGAAGTATAAAGTGTTGAGGCGACCTACTGCAAAGAGACTTACGAGATGAAGCAATCCTACTCGATTGGGCGTGTGCTTTAGTTGTGGTAAACAACCTCACTAACGAGTTCTCATGTTTTTTTAAAGCTTTTCGAATTACTACAAATCGCCTTTCAATAGACGTGATCTGACATTGTCTTGCCTGTAGCGAAATGACATGGATTGTACACTAAATATACTCGTTATATATCATTAACCGCTGCTTTGATGCAGCAACTAACGAAGCTCCTCTTTGAAGCTGTGTCATGATGTTATTTAAGAAATAAAATATTTTCTGAACGCTGGGCTCACTTGCCCTCAGTACTGCAAAGTTATCCTGAGCTTCTTATGTACCGCCTTTGTGGTGTAGTGGTCAGAGTTCCTGGCTACAGATCCAGAGGTTCCGGGTTCGATTTCCGGCGCTACCAGATTTTTTTCTGAGAAGTAGTGGGTCTGGAAAGGAGTCCACTCAGCCTCGTTTGGATAAGTGAGGAGCTATTTCAAGGAAATACCGGCTCCGGTCTAGAAAACCGAGATTAACTGCCGTGGGGATTCGTTGCGCCGACCACGCGACACCCTCTATCCGCCAAAGTATGCACTAACTTCGCCGACAAGCGGCGGTCGCTCGGTCGGTATAGTTCGCTTGCGGACTAAAACCACGGAGGTTTTTCTTATATATGTATATCGAGCGAGTTAGCGTAGCGGTAGTAATCTGTATTTATACTGAGTAGGCGCTCTGTTCGAATCCCGGCAATGGAGACCGGCTATCCTTATTGAGGACTTCCGTGGTTTCACCCAGTCCTTCCAAAAACAAATGCCAGGATAGTTCGATTAGAACAGGACCGCCTCCTCCCAAACCCCTTCCAGTTCATCTGTTATGTAGTGGAGGTGGTGGCAGCGCCTTAGAATGACGGACGAAGTTGCCGTGTAGAATTGATGTACTCCGTCAGGTCTGTACACACAGCGCTAATGGCGTGTTTTGTGCGCAGTAAGACGCCGGCTCAGTTGGGCTGCGGGCTGGAGGTAGAACAGTGCTCAGTAGCCCAGGAAATGATCCCAGCATCCACTGGCTCAGAGTCCAGCGATCTGACTCATAATTTGGACGTTTCGATGGAACTTCCTTATTTCTGCATGTTTCACTGTGGTTCTCTGTTTGTGTGAAACGTGGGCTCTGACATTAAGGGAGGAACATAGACTGATGGTGTTCGAGAAGAGGGTGTTGAGGAGAATATTTGGACCTAAGAGGGATGAAGTGACAGGAGGTTGGAGAAAACTGCATAATGAGGAGCTTCATAACTTGTACTCTTCTCCAAGGATATTTAGAATGATCAATTCAAGGAGGATGAGATAGACAGAGCATATAGCATGACTGGGGAACGCATATAGGGTACTGGTGTGAAAGCCAGATGCAAAGAGACTACTATGAAGACCAAGACGTAGGTGGGTGGGTGATATTAAAATGGATCTTAGATAAAATGCGGTGATGTGGACTGGATTGATCTGGCTCAGAATAGGGAATGAACTTTTGTGTTCCATAAAATGTCTGGAAATTCTTGAATAGCTGCACAACTGGCGGCTTCTCAAGACGGGCTCAGCTCCATCAAGTTACTTTGTTGACGATGTCAGTAACTCAGAGTATATTGCGCCGAATGGTAAGATAATCTGCTGAACAATGTCAGCCATTCTTTCAGTGGGATTCGAACCCACGATCCCAGCGTTCGAACGAGCGAAGACAGTTTATGCCTTATACCGTGCGGCCACTCCGATCGGCGTTTTTCATGATAGAAATTCTTAAATATCACACTAATTAATTTCAGGTATTCATTTGAAGTCTTAAATTAATTGCAATAATATTTACGTGCTCGGTTCCCACATCACAGAAAACACATTGCTGTCCGTTATAAATGTCTACTTGTTAATGCTGTATAGGTAAATAAATCGCACTTTGNTCCTTATACCGTGCGGCCACTCCGATCGGCGTTTTTCATGATATAAATTCTTAAATATCACACTAATTAATTTCAGGTATTCATTTGAACTCTTAAATTAATTGCAGTAATATTTACGTGCTCGGTTCCTACATCACAGAAAACACATTGCTGTCTGTTACAAATGTCTACTTGTTAATGCTGTATAGGTAAATAAATCGCACTTTGTTCCGAGAATCATACGAGACATAGAAATACGCTCAGCTTGCTAATTTTACCTGGGGAGGGGGGTGTTCATATTCTAAAATGGGGAATATGTGTCTCTATAAAGTAGTAAAGGGAACTGAACGGACGGAGAGCCCCTTGTGCCACTGTTACAGCGAACATGAAGCACATCCCTCGCTGGTGTGTGTGAGCAGAGAGAACGCTTGGCTAGTATGGATGTAGCCAGCCACCTGAGCGTGTACTCAGCCACTCGTGTGTATGTGTGTGTTTAAAGAAAAACAGCCCTGTGTTAGAGTCCACTGTGTAGCACTGTTCGAGATATATCGACCAATTGAAAGGTATCTTCAGCCATGCTTGTTGTCTTCTGCTGGCGGAGATGAGAGGATGAGGAATTGTGCTGTTTAGTCCAAGTGTAGTGATTTTGATGTTCAGGGTGTCAACAGACTTGTTAGAGCGTCACAAAGTTTTCTGCAGGTAAGTTAGGCCAGTAATTAAAAATTTAATAACTAATTAAGCGTGAATATTAGTTACATAGTTTAATTAACGAAGCTATATCAACTGTTAAGATTCGGTAACTTTGAAGTAGATATCTTCTGGGTTATTACACCGTGTAATCTGGTAGGTGGAATCCAGCTGCTTCATGAAATATGCTACTTCTGTCATCAGGGTAGAAGTCGGACTATACGGTTTTATAAACGAGAAAACCATGTTCTCTTTCATAACCTCCTCAGAAACCCAAAATATTTTGCAGCGAGCTTATGCTGTAGGGGGAAGGGGTTGGAATGGCTTTTATCCCCATTTGTGAAATTAAGAACACGTTTATCAGTGCAGTTCATTGTGCAATGTACCGAAAAGCAGTAAAAGAACACTTAAGACTTAGAGATTTCCAAATGTTTAACTTATTAAAGTTTTACACACATTTTTTAGGCAGCCATAAACTCTACACTTATGAAAGTCGGCTTGCAAGTATTGACTCTTCAAAAACCAAATTTCATCTAAATTATATATAAAAATTCAGTTAATATGACACAGGAAACAGATTACGTCTCCGTCCCAAAGTCCAGCTGGTTAATGTTTAGGGGAATATTCGCTCTTTATTGTAAGAACCATACGGAACACACAAATACACTCAGTGGGCAGAGTACAGATTTCTGGTATGTTAAAGAAGGTGGTATGTATGGTAACCATTGGGCTTTAAGAGGTTTATATTTGCGGGGTTCACTTTATCTGCTGACTCTCTTCATTCAGTAGCTTGCCTGTGAACATATTTCAAACCATTTTCCTGATACACAACATTTTAATTACAATAATTTTAGAAAATAATTAGTAGAAACACGACGAGACATGTGGGGTATAACGACGTGTATTCCGTTGAAAGTCATCCGACTCTTCTGAGGAACATGTCAAACGAGCATGAGGCAGTCTGCAAACCGGTCTCTGCCACATGCAGATCAGTTCAAAATAAGTCCGCAGACACAAGGGACCCTCAACTACAAGCGTGAAAATTTGATTAATGTAGAGCTTACGGTTGTGTAGAAAATGTATCTAAATTTAATAAATTCATCATTTCGAATGAGGGCCTTACAGCCTCTGTTTAACAATGTGCCGACACTTAAGTACGTGTATATATTATAAACTAACAAAGTTACGATAATGACTACATGGGTGGTGGCCGTCAGTCGTAACGTAGCTTTGACTATGATGAGTTACTTATGAGTAGTCGCCAACCAAAAAGAACGTGAGCACGGAAACAGAGGACATTGTTGAGATACATCACCAGGCAATGACTGGAGAAGACGCTGCAGACTGAGGAGACTTTATGAATGCTGTAGTTAACAGTGAGCTTTGGAATGTGCAACTCAGTGAGTGAGACTGTCGTATTTATTTGTAGTTACGTTCTGTAAGTGGCCACTAGATCCAGTGACAAGTGAAAACCCCATCTGTAGTCACACTCATACAAATGGCAATATGGGGGTGTCTTCCCAGAACTTTCCTTGCTGGTAAGGTTATGTCTCTCGTCGAAGTTGCATTAATACTGCCTCATTGAAATGTAAATGGTCTGCTATGAGGAACTAAGAAAGTAAGGTCGCATACTCATGTTGTCCAAACTACATTAGAGTTCATTTGTCTGCACTTACTAGCGGGCTCTCAGCACTTGTCGCAAGGTACCTCCCGTTGTGCCTTCTTTGTTTGTGGTTTTGACTGCGGCATTATAAGAAACCTTGCAGAATTAGTTCTGGAGTATGTGTCATTACTTGTTCTGCATATTGAAACATTGGCAAAGTATTACAATAATACACTTCATAAGCTTTTTATGGCCCCATGTATTACTGCGTGACCAAACAGTCTCATCGCCATGCAGGTAGTGTTCGCTGTACAAATTATGTTATGTTTATGGTTTATTAAATCTTCGCTTATATTTGCATTTTATTGGCAATGTACTAAATTGAGCACGTCCATCACTTTGTTTATGCATGTCATTGCGCATGAGCACGCATTCGAAATCTGTGACGTAACGAGATTCTGACGTCAATGACTGTGACAATTATAGGCTTCTGGGTTGTGAGGCAGTGTAATTTGGAAGAGCAAAAGTTCATCAACGCCAGTAAAACTACTCGACCGATCTCGACGAAACCACGTACGACAGAAGAGTCCTTTCGTATCGGTTGCAACATACAAAGTATACGAAATGATGAAAAGTGTGTACGGTAGTGATTATTTGAGTCGCTCGAACATTTTTCGGTGGTATGCTCTATTTCGTGACGGCAGGGAGGACATTGAAGACGCTCCACGTGCATCAAAGCCGAGAACAGGTCGCACTGAAGAAAATGTGAAAAAAGTGATCGAAATCCTTGCATCAGACAGATGTGTTTCTGCAAGACTCATCGAGGAGCTTTTGGGAATACCAAAAAGTACTGTGCATCAAATTTTGACCGAGGATTTGGGCAAACNGAAGCCGAAACCAAAGAAAGTGCATGCAAAAGAGTCGAGTAAAGACACTGCTAACCGTTTTCTTCGATTCCAAAGGAATCATTCACAAGGAATTTCTGCCAGGAGGTCAAACAGTGAATTCTGATTATTATGTCGGAGCCCTCAGCCGGTTGTGGGCGAGAATTCTTCGAATTCGACCTGAAAATCGAGAGCAAGGTTTCTGGTCCCTCCTCCACGACAATGCCCCACCCCACAAATCGAAGATCGTGCGCTATTTTTTGGCCAGAAAAGGGACCACAGTCCTTGATCATCCTCCGTATTCGCCAGATTTGGCTCCAGCAGATTTCTGGTTGTTCCCAAAAGTTAAGTTGCGATGAAAGGAGACCGTCACGACGCCATCCAGGACATCCAAAGGGAATGTACCGCAGTTTTAAATGCGATTCCACAAAAGGAGTACAGTGACTGTTTTCGAAAACTTTTCAGCCGATCCCAGTATGTATTGATTCAGAAGGAGAATGTTTTGAATAAAAAGAATGAAAATTGGAAAATAATTCACGTCTTGTATTTTTAATGAACACAGTCCTAAGAGAACCTGGAAACACTGTATATATACATAGGCACCTTGAAAGAGACAAAACGTAGTGTAAATGTAACTTCACGGCGTACGGTATTTCGTGGTATGGCACTTCTCAGTTCGTGTTCCACGTTTAGTTGAAGAGCCTCCATAGACAGGTTCAGTGGGAGGCAGTCTGTAGAGAGGTGTTGAACTAACTTCAGAACTCATGCCTAATTGCATGGCGGATTTATTCGTGCCTTAGCCCCTTGCCACGAATTAAAGTACGGTAGGTCAGGAAACTAAACTCTTTAATGTTGTATTTTAGCGTCCTGTTGCACTGATTCGCGTCCATGATGTGTATGTATTGACCGTCTTCTAGTGCACACAATCTCACTTGTCACTTCACTACATGTTTCGGCATCACTGTGCCATCCTCAGGGGTGTTATTTACGTTAAACTATTGCACTGCTCGCCATCATGTGTCGTTTATAAAACGATTTAAAATGTATATTCCTCATGTACCATAATAAAATGTATATATTAAAATTTGTTAAGATTTATCATCCTGTGAGACGTATAGGACACGATAGGAAGAGGACACGACCTGTGTTTCACATGGTTCAGAATTCTGGGCCCTAAGAGGAAATAAACCCAATATAAAGAAAGATGACCGAAGATGCTAGAAGCTATCAGCGTGGAGATAGAATTTCGGAGAACGAAGATGAGACGTGCGAACTTCCTTAACGAAATGGAGAGAAATGTTACCCCCAGAAAAACTTATGAAATGTTGTTCTCGAGATAAATGAAGTATGAAGCTCCTGTAAAAACTATCTTTGGCCTAAATGGATTTTTAATTGAAGAGGGGGAGGTGGAAAATACGACTGAAAACACAATTGACGTTGGAACGCTGGTGTCGACATCACTAGAAATGTCAATTCTATAACCCACCGCCGAGCGGGATATTCTAGAAGTAACGGCCTAGAATTGTATTCAGGACCAGCTATACTGACTGAGGCTTCTCACAGTTTTCTTCAGTCCATCCAGGAAAATTACAGCGTACTACCTCGATTAGGCTACGAGCGCTTCCTTCCCAATTCGTCATCAGTCATTAGTCACTTTCAATCTGACGCTATGTAGCCTAGGTACTGATAGAACCTGCCAGTGGTCACACTTTTATTGAAATTCAGCTCACTTGAGATTGTTAAAACTGAGGGAAAAGGTAAAGCTATCCCTGTAACAGGTCGTGGAGGCCCATGGGGTTGTGAGACATCGAGGCTCCCACATTTTCTAGACAGTTGGCTTCTAATCACTCACGTTATATAGTCTCATTTCTGATCGCGTCGTTTAAGGAAGACTAAAAAATCCGTTGCTTGTGTTATGTTAAGCGTACTTTGAAATCAGAATAATGAAACGTAATTTAGTGACTCTTCCGTATCAGATCTCGAAGAAAGCCTGTGTAAGGTTTGTGGGATCGATTTACAAGTCTTATGTAAGAGAGGCTTTGTTGTCCCTTCGTGCTGCTGAGAACCGGAAGTTGCTCTGTAACTTTCTGTGAAGGTCTTTTCATATCGAATTTCATGCAAATCTGTGACACGGTTTATGGAAAAGTCTAGTAAATCAGTATGACTGAAAATTAGAGTTCGCGATGTATAGTGAAAAAAATTCGTGCCGAATATCAAGAAAACCTGTCACCGTTTGGAACGGACAGGTGGACGGACATGAAAGAATTTTTATAACACTGTAAAGCACACCTTAAAAAAATACGAGTATAAGGTAATTAGTCAAGATATCCATTCATTTTATGAAGCCCGGAAATTTCACCCTGTTGACAGCAGCCACCACTCCAACCCCCGCCATAGGGACCATATCGTGAGCAAGTTAATCCCACTTCTACATCACACGATTTATCCAAATGCATTTTAATATTATTCTTCCATATACATCTTGGTTCACCGTTTTGTCTCTTCCAATATAGTTTTCCAACAGTATTGTTTTATGCATGCTTTATTTTCTCCACGTGTGTGCTACATGCCCGCCCATCTCCTTAATCAGGGGCAAATGACCTTGGAAGCCGACGCGCCTCCAATCCCGCAGAAACACACAAACTTTCGTTTTTATGTGATCAAACCAAGGGCATAATGGTACCGGTACTTCATGCAGATTACATATTATTGTGACGTGTAGACACAGTGGCAAGTAACAGCTGTATAAACAGGCGACAGTACAACTACCGTTGCTAGGGAACAGATCTGTGGACACATTGTTTCCCGGACAACGAGAGAACACGCAATAACGAAAGAGGCATGTTCTGTACGGTCCGTTCTGGGGCTATATAACAAGGACTGATAGTTCTGTTGAGCCAGTTCCGCGGTCGTCCGACCCGTAGCCAGTCGCTATGCCCACTGCGCTCTCTCGGTTGTGCAAGCGACAAGCAGAAGCCATTCACAACCATGAGAATGAACATGTTCGCGGTAGAGGACAAGATGAAGCTAGACACAGAAAATATAAGAGGCTTAAACTTGGCGGTGGTCCAGCTTACGACCGTTCAAATGACTAAGCTGCCGTTATAGCGTAAGATGCCTAAGATATGCATGATCTGCTTTGCAATGCCTGTACTGACGGAGGACTTGTGCATAGTGCACAAGGAAGAAATGTCAGTTATATGCCATATGAGCGATACATACACTTGAAGAAAGGCCAAGCATTTTCGTAAGTAACAAACACATATTCTCGTCAGAGAGGTTGTTACATCGGTGAACCGCCAGTCGTAAAGTAACTTTGACTTTGAATTTGACTTGAATCGGTTGAGTTAGTTGAGAGTTACTGTTATGAAAAGTGAGAAGCTGGTAGCTGGAACCGGGAATAGTTCGGAAACCCAGAAGAAGGGGAAGTTCCCCGTTGGAAGCCGCTACCAAGCAACGGCTAGTGAAGACTGACGAGATTTCATGTGTGCTATAGTTAACCGGAGTGTGTGACTCAGTGAGACCGTCGTAGGTATGTGTATTTATGATGTGTAAGTGTCCAATAAATTCAGTTACCAATCCAGGCCTTGTCTCCAGTCACTAAATACGCGACAGTGCCATGGGATCAGTTGCATGTTGTTGGGAAAGAAATACGACTTCTGTTGCAATAAGATGCACCACGTCACCCGAGAATATACGATCACCTTTAGTCGTCATGGAGGTTTCGACTGTTGTGTCCTCAGTTCTTACCTTGCATGAGAGACCAAGTTTCACGCCCGCATAAACAAGGGAAAGAATAAAGAAAGTCGTCTTCTGGGTTTAGGCACCGTGTATTCTTCGTTTTGGCCGACGTTNGAAAGAATAGTTCAGAAGTTAAGAGAAAATTATTTCAAGTTAGAACCCATGTATTCGTCTGGGAGGGCTTGGGAACATTTGGGGCTGTGTGTCTCGAACGTGTATGAGAATGCGTTGTAGTTAGCAAGTATACAGAGGAACTGAAATCCTCATTGCCGGAGATCCCATAAGGTTGCCTCCTGCGATGTTGCAACTGAATATCGCAACTCTGCGTGTCAGTTGCGTCGTCCTGTGTCTGACCATGGCAACTTCCAGCCAGGCAAATGCAGCGCTTGTCCAGAAACTTTGAAAGACTCGCCCTTGACTGTGAGCTTATAGCTGCGTTCATAACAAGGGCTGTATAATGTGCTTCTGATCGGTTTGGAACTGAATTCGGTTACACGTGACAAAGAAACGCGTTGCGACTGTCAACTTTCTTGTTAACAGGACGTAACAAACAGCTTGTGCGAGACACTTTGCTAATTAATTCTACAGAAATGTAATCGTTTTGTTAATGAAGAACAAAAAGTTTCATTAACGGATGGCGTGTTTTGCGCAACATCTGGGGTTGACGCACAAGTCAGAGGAAACCCAGGCGTCTTGACGTTGTATCGTCGACCGAAGTTGGTTCTGAATACCTTTTTAATATTAGTGAACTAAGGCCCATTATTGAGTTCCAGGCGTTGTATATGGTGGTGATCGAAGTGGTCGTATATTTGAAATAAGTATCCTGTTTCTGAATTTACTTATTTTATACTTTATTCCTGGAAGGTGTCTGCACTTCGTGTTGTATAATTGCGAGTGATTTCATGTGGAAGGAAACGATCTTGACCCAGTTGCAAGTTACGCTCCTGGCATTTGCCGGGACGGCCTGAGGGAAACCCACTAACAGTTTCTTGTAGGATTCTGAGTCTTTCGTCCAGCATTCGGCCTGGAGGGCGCTGGAGAATTATATTCTGTGGCCATAGAAGGATTGGTTCTTATGCCATTTTATGACATTCTTCCAACTTCAGAAGTTATATATTGTCGAGTGAGGTTGGAACGGGATCTTGAATTTTGCGTACTAACTCGTATGAAGGAGGTATTTTTTGCTTTATAAAGATGAGACGCCCTATAATTTGGTCAGGCTTTCCCAACGTTTCGGAGGAACATATTACCTCTCTCTTCAAATTGGAACAGTAAACGAACCGTAGAGAAAAAATGGTATGAACACAAGGCCAGGCATTTTAGTGCAGTGTTTCTATTCTGATTCACTCTATGACACTATAAACTCTATGTATCTGCAGACTAACCTATATAGAATTACTGTATGAACATATGAACATAATTCATCGGTCGGTATAGCGATGGGCTACGTCCTCGACGACCGGGGTTCGATCCTCGGCAGGGCCAAGTGAATTTCTCTACTCTTCAGTGTTCAGACCATCCCTGGGCCCCACCCATTCGCCTCTTCAATGGGTATTGGAGGTCCTGTCCCCTGGGCTAAAGCGGCCGTGGTGTGAAGCTGACCAGTCACTTTCGTCTTGTTCCGAGGTCAGGAAAGAGATACCTGTGCTTCCACTCCCCCATACGTCTTCATGGCCTGGTGCCCAATTAATTAAGGGAAGGGACAGCTTAACCTGTTTTTTTTGTTACAATGGCGAAATCCTGATAGTGGCTGTTCGTTCAAGAAATTCTCGCTGTTTACTAACGCTAACATCCGAATACCGTGTTCATACGAGTCATCAACTGAGCCTTACCTTGAGCCAGCTGGAACCAATCCATTCCGTCACATCCCAGCTCATTAAGATTCTAATAATTATTTTGGTATAGTGACTACGCAACAGGCTGTTTGACCGAGGAATCTGTGATCGATTCCCGGAAATTTAACCGATTTTCTTCACCATCTACTCTGCCGGCAGAGGAGGCCACCTTCATATCTAACAGCTCTTTGGATATTTCTCCCAGGGTAAAGTGATCTGTGCATGAAGGTAATAGCGATGTTGGGAATGCGTGGATCGAAACCTCCACTGCCCCCAGTGTCTCAATGGCGCGATGGTTGGTTAAGCACAAGTTCCCGTTTGTTTCCCACATAGGCCTTCTGTAGTGTAACGTTGTCATGTGTTCTGTGGAGGATACAAAGAGTGGTAATGAATGAGGAATTTGGGAAGGCTTTGCCATGATGTGGTCCGTTGTGAGATGTATTAGCCTGGATCTAAACCGGATTAACTGAGGGGGGTCATCCGGATTAATGAAGCAAGATATAGCCCTAAAGGATGAAGAAATACAAGAAATAAATGGAAAATTTAATGATAAGTATGCCGATGAAAATAAATCAAGTCTTTATTTAAAAAAAAAACAAAAAGACAAATACATTTAATTCTCCGATAGAAGACCCAGAAGTTGTGCGTGGTATTTGAAAATAATAATGATGTTTGTTTTGTCTGAGGAGACAAGCGACTTATCTGCCTTCTTAAAGTGTGTACTCAACTGTGAACAGTATTCTTCATTTATCATATCTCGATCCGGATTATCCGACATACGGATTAAGTGTAACCGAATTATCCAGGGTTTGCTGTAGTACGAAGAACGCCAGTGAGGATAGGGCAGTATTTTCATAGAGGACCGAACCCGTGACCGAAATGATGTAAATTGCGATGATTACTATCCTACGGGATGTGAAACCGTGCAGTTCGGTAGAAGTTCACCGGCGTTTAGGAGGAACGTACTGCCTCCATCTACAGTATCATAGAGCTCTTGCTGGTTCTTTCGACCCTGATAGATATAAAACGACAGTCCGAATTCTCATTGAAATTCTTCGGGGGTGGCGTCACCTAGCAAAAGACAGTAATGTTCATAGTTACTACTGTGATAGCCTCAAATCAAACATGAATTACATTTAAAAATTGAACCCCTATTTTACGGGAAAAAATACATTTCCTCGTAGTTACAAAGACCGCCTGGTTAATGCTGTTTATAGAAATAATCTTGTTTATTCCAAGCATCATACTAGCTCAGGCGGTTAGTCGCCGGCTTCCCACCGCGGCGGTCAAGGTTAGAGCTCAGGACAGGTCATATGGGATTTGTGGTGTTCAAAATGACACTTGGGCAGATTTTCTTCCAGTGCTACGGTTTTCCTTGCCAATGTTTGTTACACCGACCCGGGGCTGGTACAATAAGCCAGTTAGTGGCTGCCGTACCAAGTGGACTCAGTCTCACACCCTAAGAAACTAAAAGAGAAACCTAAAACTATCGGCCTGCAACCGACCGGTCTGGTGTTTTTCTGTACATGACGCCGCATTGCGCGCTGTGTATATGCACGTCTAGTCTAGATGGGCGCCAGTGGACTGGGTACACTTCAGTCGCTTTGTTTACTGTGGGCGCTTACTACACTCAGCGGTATCCTTGCACGAGGTCTTGGGTTCAGGTTCAGACGGGACTTCGTAAGAGGATTGCGTAGCTTGTAACGGAGGAGCTGTAGTTCACGCACGCGCGAATTGTATATATGTGTATGGGGCGACGCAGGATGATGTTATATTGGGGTTTGGTCAAAGCACTTCACCCTTTCCATTTGTTGTAAGATGCAAACAACGTTCATTATGTAAGATTTGAGGCTTTCACGGCGGTGACTATGAAGAAAGCAGTCTTCTGGGATTTGGCACCGTGTATATGTGGTGTTGTTTCGGAGGAACGTATCGCCTCCATCTTCAGGTTAGAAAGAAAAATATAAGAAATCCGCAAGCGAAAAGACCGTGAGAACCGGTAAAAGCAGACTGCTTTCTTCAACGTTCATTATTATACATATTATGACATGACGCCTGAAAGCCGGAATAGCGGATCCAGAACGGAAATCAATTGCTAGTCAACGGCTCGCGAAGCATGTTCTCGCTGCAACGAATAGACATGGGATAATCCATTGCTGGGCAACGGTGCGGTAAGCACGTTTCCACGGCAGCGGTTAAACAGAGGAACTGTAGGACACGGTGACATATTCGGTTCCCCTCAAGTTATAAGAGTGTCCAGTTCATTCGTGAGAGTGGGCAGTGATTCTTGGTTCGCCATTCGTCACAGTAGAAGAGAAGACACTCGTAGTCCAGTAAGGAATGGAGCGATCTAAGGCAGTCATTGTGAACTGTCGTAATTGGCTGTACGTGTAATAGAAGTGCCACTGAATCCAATCCAGAACCCGTTGTGTTAATCGCGCAACCCCTTATACGTGACTATATTTAATGTGAGCATAATGAACGCTATTAAACTGCAAATCCAGTTTTGCAGGGCAAGCACTTGATGTTTGTAACAGGTAATGTGAAGATGGCTTCTCTTGTCTTTGTTTCCTGCTGCTGTGAACTTCACGACACCACTGACACTGTGACTCAGACCTCTGCAGTTGGCTTGCCGACACCTCCGGACATTACGGTATGTCTTCACTGGTCAGATTGGGAGGTTTGGGCGTGTTAACGCTTCCAACTGCACCCCCTCACTAGAAGTTCTCCCACATCTGGCGAACAGTTTTCAGGTTGTAAGTTTTGAGGTTTTCACGGCGATGACTATGAAGAAAGTCGTCTTCTGGGATCTGGCGCCGTGTTCTTGGTTTTAACCGACGTTTCGGAGGAACATATCGCCTCCATCTTCAGGGTAGTTGAGTTGCGTGCGAATACAGATATCTGTAGCTGCAAAGATTGGGAAGTGAAAAGTGCTTCATATATAAACCAGCACTT
>NW_019745084.1:333168-339130 GCF_002891405.2 Cryptotermes secundus
GTTAAAACCAAGGATACACGGCGCCAGATCCCAGAAGACGACTTTCTTCACAGTTTTCAGGTTGTTCCCAGAGGTAAACAGGCATGCCGCTAAACGTACAATAATGTCGTGGAGTCCGAGATTCGAACTCGGGTCCTCCAAATAGCCACGCACTAGAGTGATTAGAATAATAAACACGCAAATGCCCTTTCTGGATAAATTGCAGAGTTTATTTATTTTGAAACAGCTATATACGTATAAGACTGATTATGATTTTAAGAGTTAAAATTTATATTTATCACTATAACGTGGAGCAGCTCGCTGCACGTCCCTCTACGGAGTCTGCTGTAAGCTGAAATTAAGCTACTTTCAGCATAAAAATATACAGAAGTGTAAGATTCTTACAAGTTCGTTGCAGCGAGTGCTTACTGTTCACGGCCTTCAGAGTCGAGCGTTAAACACCTTTACATTTATAAGGAGATTAACGTATTTGGCCGGCACTGTTTGTGGCGAGCTTACTTAACAGGGCGAAGTTTCGCTGTCGATGAAAATAATTAGACACGAAGAGAGGCTTCAGCGTGTCCTAAACCCCACGGAGATCCTGTATTGGGGCCTGAGATGGAGGAGGTAAAGGGAATGCAGGAAACAGGGATCAATGCCACAACATTTTGTACTTTTCATCGAAGTAGTCGCAACATGTAGCATGCATGGTGGAACCAGGACATACACATTTTGTTTACTGAAGATATAGGTAAAAGATATAAAGTTGCCTCTGTTCTTAACTAATTAAGCACTTTGCTATAAGGCGTATGGGGCAGTGGATGTATAGAGCCACAGTTTCTTGATCTCGGTACTAGCTTGAGGTGAATGCTTACCTTCACACCCCTGCCGCATTACCCCCGGGGAAAGAGCCCATGATACCCATTAGATAGGAGGCTGGGTGAGTCCCAAATTCTGTCTGAACGACGTGGAGAAGGGAAAATTTTTGACACATCCGGGACTCGAACTCCGACATCTCGGTCGTCCAGCCCGTACCGATTGCGCTATCCCTGTTCCTTTACTTAAGAGACAGAGCTGATGAAATAACAGTGTTTGGGATGAGAGTTTTCTAGTTGGATTGTCTTTACAGTTAAATTTATCTTTGGTCTGTCATATTCGTTGTCTGTACAACAAAATATTGTCAAAATAAAGATTTGATCTCATGATGTTTTGCGGACGTACAGGTGTTGAGGCCCATGAATACGAAAATGTGGTCCACGGCGCGCCGTCTGTCTCTCTCTCTCGCTGTATGGATGGGTGGGTATGCTGCATTACAGCACAGAAGACAATAACCTTGAACCACTGTGATATTTTCGTTTCACCGTACTGTGTTTGATTGTGCCAGATACAAAACCGACGGACACCCCGTGTTTCCTCCGCCCTCCACTTCTGATTAGATCTGAAAGCTCGCCGTTTGAACTTCGTGTTGATGAATTACTTGTTTTTAGTACATGTGAAGTATAAAACTCTCTTTCCACTTTGCGTCAGCGTTCCTGACCTCTGAGCTAGATGACTCCTAAGCTGGAACTTGTTTTTAATCCATTTTATACGCGTTCTTTACTTAAAGCGCATGACGAGATTGACGAAAGAACTCGGCGCTTCTGACTGAAGTGAAATTGTTGGCTGAAGTTCAGTTTTGGGCATTATCGGCCCTGTATAACTCCTGTCTTATGTGTGAGTTCAGCCATCTTCCCAATGCACTTTTCTTCAGATACGGCAAAAATAAAAGTAGCAGGGATAGCGCAATTGGTATAGCGACTAGCTACGTGCTGGGCTGTCGAGGGGATCGGAGTTCGACTCTCGGTAAGGGCAAGTTTTTTTCCCTTCTCCACATCATCTTGACCGGCTCTGCAGCCCATCCAGCCTCCTATCTAGTGGATGCCGGGAAAGTTTTCCCCGGGAATAAGGCGTCCGGCGCTTGAAGCTGACCTCACTCCAACTATTGCCTATGCCAATAATACGGTGTTCTTTACATTCACTCCCCAATACGTCTTCATGGTGTAATGCTTAATTACTTAAGCGCAGGAACATTTTTTTACGGTAAAAGGTAATAAGGTAAAGATATCCTTGTAACAGGCCATGGAGCCCCACAGAGTAGTCAGACGTCGAGGCTCCCACATTTTCTAGAGAATAGGTTCAGAAATGGCAATAAGGTTTTCAGCCTTACACGCCGGCCGCCCTTTACCCCCAAGAAGATTACTGGTACTCATTTGTGTTAGAGGCTGAGTCGACCTCAAGACCATAGTGCGGCTGGAAGGATTGTGTCGGTTGACAAATCCAATGACCTCATCGGGAATCCAACCCGCGCGTCTCCGGCTAGTAGCATAGTGAGTCACTCACAAACCCCCTAATTCGTGACAATGTCATTTTGAACCTTACAGATACGGAATGAAGGTCTGGACTGGATTCATCTGGCTCGAAATAGATTCCACTGTAGAGATGAAGAAAGCAGTCTTCTGGGATGTGGCACCGTGTAGATATTGTTAACGTCGGTTAACACCACATGTACACGGTGCCACATCCCAGAAGACTGCTTTCTTCATACTCACCGTCGTGGAAACCTCAAATCTTACACTGTAGAGATGTTGCATACGTCACAGTATCTCTGTGTTCCGTAAATGACTGGAAATTTCTTGAGTAGCTGAGAACGAGTCTTCTACAAGAATTCCAAAATAATTTCCTTCGTACTCTGTTACTGGCAGTGAGAGTCTCCTTTACTATAAATCCACATCGAAATATTATGATAACTCGCAGAATAGACACGATGCACTGAAACTGAAGACTGCTCACTCCTTGGCGACATCTACACAGTAACTTACTAATTCGTTGCTGTAAGACTGTGGAATCGCATAATGACAATAATAACACGTTACAGTACATACACGTTAGGAAAAGGGCGGGCACATATTTGTTGTGCCGAAAGTCGAATTAGTTTTTACTGTTGATCAGCTCTGTCAGCAGTAGACTTGAGCTTGTATCTGGAGTACCTGAAGCCGCCACTAATTATAAATGCAAAACCCCAACAAAAAATCCGTTTGATAAATATGTAGATATATTCCGAAATGTAACACTTCACCCCTGGCTTGAAAACAAGGCGAAATATCGAGTTGTGTTCCGCAATTATGACTTCGCCCGAGTGCTGCTGCTGCCATCTGCTGGGGTTGCTGAGAGCTACTCAGCCGGACACTTGTCGCCGTGGCTATAGAAGAGAGCATTGTGAGTGGCTGACTTTGAGGTGCTCTCAGCGGTAATTATGAAGAGCACTGTTTTCTGGGATGTGACAACATCTTGTCAAATAGAACTTCACTGACGTTTCAGAGGAAAGTATTGCCTCCATCTTCAGGTTTGTATAATATCCTCCAGTATTACAAATGCAGCCAACTTGCCGCTATTGGCCTGTTGTGTCCTCGTCCGACTTAACGTTTTAAAAAAGTTTTCCACTCGCACCTGGCTCCGCTGGCTATGCCTTCTTGTTGCTGTTTGCTTACTTGGCTTCTTTGATCCTGAAGATGGAGGCAGTACGTTCCTCAGAAACGTCTGTGAATTACCAGTCTGCAGCCACCCGCTCAAGCTGGTTCCTCATTCTCGGATTTTTCTACCCTGACGATGGAAGCGATACGTCGGTTCATACAGAATCTACACGGCACCACATCCCAGAAGGCGGCATTCTTCAAGATTAGGTGATGATTATGTACAGTACGTGAATTAGAGGACATGTTCTTTTTTTGTGGTTTAGTTAATGCGCTGTTCGTAGTACAACCTCTATATAAGGGTGAGAGTTAGGACGATTAAGTCACGATGAATTAGAACGGATTTGGAAGGAAACGACCGCAATACATTTTAAGGTAACATTCCGGTATTTTATTGAGAGAAACCACGAAATTCCTCAATCCGGAAACTCGGTGTTCCTGCCGAAATTCGACCCCAGTACCTACCGGGAGGAAGTGATTGTGGCTTATTTTAAGATACTTTATCCAGAGGGATTTAAGTAGCTGTGACTTTTGCTGGGATTTGCCAAATGCAAATGTAGAACGTCATCACCCGGCCAGTTTTTTTGGCCCCTCACGGTTGTCTCTCTGAGGACTCCGTAATGAAGTATGGGGCTATGTGAGCACTTGCTGTGAAGATTATGCCCCTAGCATTGTCGGCAACCAGTCAGGTGAAGGCGAACGGTTAATTTCGCACTCCAACGGAGTGCAATCCGTGGATGAGTGGGGGGTGGGGTGGGGGGAGATCCAGAACCAATTCAACGGAAATTTGGGTCGACCTCGTAGTCGATATGGATGTAACAGCCACGAGAGGGATTCCTTATCTGGAATTCGACTCCTCAGTTAAGGGCCCCCATACACGCACAGTTTGGCCTCCAGTTCGGCCTGCACAGTTGAAGACTGAAAGGTAAAACTGACGTGTGTGGTGCGGCCGGCCGGCCAATCGTTTGGACTGTTGGCCTGTAGGAAACCCGTCAGTCCGTCAGTTCTACCTGCAGGACCGTAGCACGTGACGTGTGTGACTCAACATTATAGGCTGGAAGACCGTGATTGTGGCATGAAGCCTGCCGCTTTATCTGCGCGTGTATGGGGAGGAAAGGGAGGGGGTAAACTGTGAAAGTTTTGCCTGTAAGGTCGATCGGAAAGTCAAACTGTGTGTGTATGGGGGGCCTAAGTTGCAATATCCTCGGGCAGTCGTTCGTATGGAGGTTCAGTTAACAAGACCGTGAGAGTACGAAGTGTGCGCATGCGCGTTCGCTAGAACAGATTACAAGTTAAATAATTAAGATTTCAGCGGATTCTTTCTTCGTTATAAACAAACGTTAAATTCATATGCAACCGTTAACTGTCGGTTGGTATATGTTCGGATTTGCGCCTACTGACTGAATATAGTGTCAGTATTCACGTCATTGTTTCTGCTGTTACTATACGATAAGAGGAAAATTTCACTATATATGTGTGTTGTCACGTGATGGAGTCAATATAGCCGGGGTTTCGGTTGGTAATCAGATTCATTTAACTCTTAAACAACTCGTGACTGCGCTTTGGAAATCTCTGTCACACACAGACCAGCGTTCTCAGTCATGATCTTCGCTGACGTTGCTTGGTAGCGGCTTCCACCGGCGGATGTTCCCTTTTCTCTGGGTTCCCGACCTGTCCCTGGCCTCACCTATCAGCTTCTGCAACTCTTAGCTTACTGTTTGCATACCATCTCTCTCGACTGACTGACGCTCGACTCAGACTCCATTCGGACTAACTAATGGCAACTGGACACGGACCGCGCAGAAAACACCGCTTCAAATAGTTCCACCATTGTTGCATGGGCACGTAGCTTAGCGATGACTGTGGTATTGCTGTGTGCTTAAGAAGCTTGCCTAGCAATGGGCGTATTTGCAGAGTTGTTCCCTAGCAACGGCTGTCTCTTCTGGCTTCACAATTCTTGCTTTGAGCAAATGTACATATATATACGCGCGTGTGCGCGCGCGTTGGGAAATATGCCCGGCGTTACCTGGGCATAATGGCAACGTACGAGACATGAAGCTGACAATACTTCGGTTATCCAGCCTTCTCCTAGCAACAGCAGAAAGTACTCAGTTCGGTTACTGGCTTCCTGAGCATTACACGTCCTCCCTGCTCTGTGTATTTAAAGCTGTGTTGCCGACACTGGACTGCGCCTACTCATTTGGGCCCAATCGATAGAGCTAGTCCCTGTTAATATGCCATTGTTACATGCTTTTAGATCTTGTCTCTCTATATTTTATTAACGGTCCCGTTATTGTCACGAGGCGATCATTTTCACAGTATCAATGTTATCACGACCCCATTTGTTGTCACGACAAATGGCTTTCTTGCAGGGAATGCAGTAGGGAAATCAGTTGGCTTCTCTCGACCCCACGCACATTTTCAAATGTTAGAAACGAACGAATGGAGGTCCCCTACCATCGTGCCAAGTTTGG
>NW_019745084.1:339190-362598 GCF_002891405.2 Cryptotermes secundus
CTTCGGTTTTTCTTGATCTTACACATTCGGTAGGACTCCTTGGACGGGTGATCAGCTCGTCGCAAGGCCTCTACCTGTACACAAACACAGAAAAACGCACACACACAAACTAAACGTCCATGCCCTGAGTGGGATTCGAGCCCACGATCCCGGTTTCCAAGCGAGCGAAGACAGTGCATGCCTTAGACCGCTCGGCTACCGTGACCGGCACTGTTTCTAATGCCGGTATTTACTGTTCAAGTGACTAGGTTGGTACAGTTTACGTAGTGTAATAACCTGTTGATGTATTGACGCCCCCACCACCGGTAACCGTTTTCAAACGCAAATAAATATTGTCAAGGCTAAGCGATTCTTCGTATAAAGTTCCCGAATATAAAATGTCACTAGGTCCGTCTTGCGTACCACGAATCATTTCACGTGTGGGTTGGTTGACGAGTTTAACAAGCTCTCCGCAGAGTTGCAATCGCGCCTAAAAATGAATATTTCAAAGCCCTGTTCTCTTTCCAACATCGGGGTTGATCTGATGAACTGTATTACAGCTCAGTGTGAGAAAACATAAAGGACTAGTTGACTTCGTATATGTGACGCTATTGGGAGTAAGAGCTTATGCTGTAACACAGCAGTAACTCTTTCCGACGAAATATATAAAAATAAATTTGTCCCTAAGCTTAATTAATTAATTAATCAAGCACCCTACCATGAAGACAATATGGTTAGTGGAGGTGTAGGTCTTCACTAGGTGGAGGTGAGTGGTCGGCTTCACGTCCCGGCCGCTTTACCACCGGGGCAATCGTCCGCGGTCCACATTGAGTCAGGACGTTGCGGAGAAAAGAAAAATCTTGCCCCTGCCGGTAATCGAACCCCGACTGTCCATCCATAGCCCAAAGCTATACCGACTGAGGTAACGCTACTCTCTCTCTTGTTAAATGTAATTATGCAGAGTGCGAAGTGGTACGCGCGTTGCTACAGAATAGCAATGGAGGTTGACAGCAATGGCCGACACGTAAGCACTGTCCCGTAGTTTCCTGGAGGAATTGAAGGAATCCGCAGAAAGTGTAATTTCACGATTCCTTTGCGGAATGGCTTCTGGGAGAATGGAGGGCGCTGTGTTGCGCTCCAGGTGTGGTAGATCTTCAGTGTGTCTCTGAGTGCTGCCCAAGTCCCTTCCGTTTGACTCTACCCTTACCCCCTCGCCTTTGTTGCTGTGCGAGTGTGTGTTAGGGAGACAAGAGGCCTGGTTTTGGGGGCCAGTAGTCATAGAGTAGGTTTAAGAGTTGACTGAAGATAACTGTGCTCAGGATTCGGTAAAGGTATCCCTGTAACAGGCCGTGGAGGCCAATAGGGATGTGAGACATTGAGGTTCCCACATTTTCTAGATATTCGGCTCATAGATGGCGGCAAGGTTGTCAGCCCTACGCGCCGGCTTCCCTTTACCCCCAAGAACATTCCAACAATATTGAGTGACGCAGGTTTGCGTCCGTACAAGTCCAAAGTTGAAACCAGGGTGTTCCATCGGAACTGAACTCTCCTGGAGCAGAGTTCGCCTCAGAGATCCAGTCTTTAAACATCCCTCATTGGCTTAGTTTGTAGTCAAGGGTGTTTCCCAAAGTTGCTTCTCCCAGTCAACTGTATGTTCTTAGCGAATATGTACCTCAAATTTCAAGCGGCGTTTTTGACAGCACTCCAATCTGTGATAGTCACAGCGTAGGTCTCCAGCAAGCCTCCCTTTTGACTTCTTACGTTCAAGAATTGTCAATGAGTCCAATTTCTAAAGGCGACACCGCCTACTCCGAACATGTAGGGTCGCGCCATAGCTCAAGCGGTTAGTCACTGGCTTCCCACCGCGGCGGCCCGGGTTCGATCCCGGGTCTGGTCAGGCGGGATTTGTGGTGGATAAAGTGGTGCTGGGGCGTGTTTTCTCCGAGTACTTTGGTTTCCCCTGCCAATCTTAATTCCACCAAATTCTCCATCATAATCACCCGGGGTAGGCTACAATAGGCCAATCAGTGGCCGCCGTGCCAAGTGGACCCAGTTGTTCTCCACCCTCCACTAAGCGAGTTAAAAAAAATATTCTGATCAGGTAAATTTTCAGGCAGTGGGCAGATGACGCACCCTGTGCTCTAACAGCAAGAATGAAATCACATCCACTTTCTAATTATATAGATTAGCTCATTAAGCATATATAATTAAGTTTGATACATGATAATGACTTTACTATGACAGGAATACTCTTCCGTTTTTAATTCGAATCCAGGGCCCCTAGCTGCTTAAGAGGGAGTTTAATATTTATCCCATGACTCTGAATTAGTGCTGCTAGAAGATATAATGGCGAGACTTCAAGAGTAACGGCTCTTAATCAGATCTAGTGTTGACATTTTGCTGTTTCGTTGATGAACCCGAACGAAAGACACCCATTTCCCATTTTTCACGATCTGGAATAAATTACTTGATACTCGTTCACTGACCCGAGTTTTACTGTCCATGTCTTGTACCAGTTCCTTATCAAGTGCGTGGACTTCACCGCACATCATCGTTCACATGTTTACACCGTGAATAGAATTCCTTGAAGTTCACGCGTTTTATATCGTCTCTTCCAGTGCTTGCTCCTTCTACTGCGTCCATATATTCTCCATAACTCTAAATTCTGATACAACAACGATTTCTTCTGCATAGAGAGATATTGCCGATGAGGTCACTGGATTTTTCAATTGACCTAATCTTTCCAGCCTCACTATGACTCTGCATCTAACAGAAATGTGTACCAAGAATCTTCCTGGGGCTAAGGTGCTGCCGGCGCGTGAGGCTCACAGTCTCACTGCCATCTTTGAGCCGATCGTCTAGAAAATGTGGGAGCCTCGACGTCTCACAACCAGATGTACCTCCACTGCCTGTTACAGGGATAGCTTTACATTTTAGAGTGAGAGACAGCATTACATAGCCAAAGGAAATATTCTGTCTGTATTACATTTCGAAAGGAGAGGTGTATATTTTTGTTAAGGATAATTTCCGTAACGACTGTGAAAGGGAGGCAAAGTAAATTCTAGCCCGATTTTTAAATCGGTGTGTGGTTTCAGTACAGTTTAAACAAAAATAATGTTTCTGGGATTGGGTATAAGTGATTCAATCCTCTTGCACGTGGTCATACCTTCACTTTCACTGTTATCATCGGTTTAGTTACTCAAGCGTGTACTCATTACCAGTTACGGAGTAACGTGATGCACAGTTCAAATGCTTCAGTTATTGGCACGTTAACTTGAGTATTTCTGATTTGCCTCTCATATTGAGGCAAAGCTCTGAAGGACCTGTCTAGGCGGTACAACCAACTTTCCCATGATTCTCTCGCTCTGGTAAATGTTGCTTTGGAAGCTGATAAGCAGCTTTAGTTATTTTCGGAAAGGCTGAAAGGGGCTGATGAATGTCGTAAGATCGCTTCAACTGATAACAGAACGTCATGCAGCCTTGGCGTTGTGACGAAAAAATTTGTCTCTCTCGACGTCTCACAACCTTGTGTGCCTCCGTGCCCTGTTATAGGTATAGCTTTACCTTACCTTTTATGCGATGTGATTGCAGTGTAGTCTGGTACAAATTTACCCACGTTTCAGAGGAACATGTGGGCCTATCTTCACGGTCTTAAAATAATCCGAAAAAGCAAACCGCGAGAGAAGTCCTCGCTCGGCCTAATTTTCACACAGAAAACGGAAGCAATTCCTTGCTCCGAAACGTCGGTAAATTTCTACAAGAGTACATGTCCTATTCCAGAATCCAGCCACCGCTGTATGTAGCTCAAATCACAGGAAATGACATTTGCTGAGTTCTCAGGACCCTTGCGACTCTTCTTCTCATGATGGCATGGACCTTGGCTTTGTGCGGTAACAGGGTATTTCCTGTTAAACTTCTCGGACGGACGGACAGAGTGCCATGGTGTGTTATGTTTAGAGCATGCCGCCTTGTGCTTTAGTGTCTGACAAGCATTTGAGCCAATTAAAGACGCCAACGCAAGTAATAATCCACGACATTTAGCTCTTCCTTGCTCTGGCCGGCCACCTGTACCCTTCTGCAACCAGTCGTTGTCTTGGGGTGGGGTGAGACTGAGTCTACTTGGTACGTCTGTACCAGTCCTGGATGAGAGATGATGTAGAGTGTGGAGCAGTCGGTGGAATGAGATTTGGCAGGGGAAACCGAAGTACTCAGAGAAAACCTGCCCCAGTGCCACTTCCTCTATCACAAATCCCTCATGACCTGACTTAAGATCGAACCCGGGTCGCTGCGATGGGAAGCTTGAAAACAGCCCTTCTACAATCAGTGAAACATTTCCGGAGACAAACTCACTAGACCAATATTACGGTCTCCTGCGATGTAGTTCGAAAGATGGATTTCAGTGTTTCGGGAGGACCTGCAGAGATCGTCTTCAAGGAGGATATGAATATTCTGTGGCCGTTCTTACGTCACACTGCTGGTCGTCTGCTTCCCACCGCTGCTTCTCGGGTTTAGTCTGAGGCCAGTTCTTGCGGAATTTGTGGTGGACAAACTGGCAGCGAGGTAGGGTTTTCTCCCAGCAAATGATCCACATTGGCCCATTTACCGCCTGAGTGCCAGCGGACATCCTTCCTTCCCAAGTCGGATCTCCCAGCAAACGATCCACATCGGCCCATTTACTGTCTGAGTGCCAGCTGACATTCTTCCCTCCCAAGTCGGCTCTCCCAGCAAATGATCCACATCGGCCCATTTACTGTCTGAGTGCCAGCTGACATCCTTCCTTCCCAAGTCGGCTCTCCCAGCAAATGATCCACATCGGCCCATTTACTGTCTGAGTGCCAGCGGACATCCTTCCTTCCCAAGTCGGCTCTCCCAGCAAATGATCCACATCGGTCCATTTACTGTCTTGAGTGCCAGCGGACATCCTTCCCTCCCAACCTGATTATAGCAGTGACGTCGACGACGACGACGACGACGACGATGATAGTGAGAGTGTTCTGTTATTGTTTCGGCTTTTGCTGTACGGATTAAAGAACCTCAAGATAAAGCCGGCCATAGCCACCTCCTAGAAAACGTTGCATATTCTTCTCGATATTTTCATTGCTTTCAGCGCTACTGTATACGGTTTATGATTCTGTTAAGTTTGTTATTAAACGACGCTTATAATATCCTAACTGTACATATAGCGTCCTGTGATAGGATTCATGATGTATGGTGGTTATGGTGGATTGAGAATTGGCAAAGGAAACCGAAGTACTCGGAGAAAGCCTGCCTCAGTGCCACTTTGTCTACCACAAACCCTGCATGACCTGTCCTGTGATTGAACCCTGGCCGCCATGGTGGGAAGCCCAAATTTGGAAGCGCCCAAATTAAACGAAGAGGAGCCGGAACTGCAGGACAAGTAGCTCTAAGACAAATGGAAATTTACTCTGGGTCCAAGACCGGCCTGATCAGGCTTTACAGTCGTTTGGCACCGCTAGATGTAGCAGTCTCTAAGTGACTAGGCTAGGGGCTGGACAGCCGTGGAACCGGGATTAGATTCTTGGCAAGAACAAAGGATTTTTCTCTCTTCAATAGCGACCACACTGGCGCTGAAGCCAGCCTGCACAGTGGTTCCTCGGAAGTAAAGCGGCCAGGGCGTGTAGCTGACCACTCACATCCACCTAATGCCGAGTTTAAGAATGTTTTTACACACATACTCCATCATATAACTTCATGGAGGCGTGTTTAGTTCAGTAAGCAGAGCTTATAGAAGTATCTTTTACCTTGCCCCTCCGGGTGGATATCTTTAGTAGTTATTTTAACTGCAAATGAGTTTCTACCCGCTGGCAGAGGCAGCACAATAAACCGCAACACACAAAACTACACTTTCACGGAAAGCAAGCTAATGAAATTTGATATTTTAAGTTCTAACAGCTTGTCACCATGAACGTTTAGTCTTCTGGGATGTGACGCCGTGTAGTGTGGTAGTATCTACCATGCTAATAAGAAGCTAACAACTGACATCATATAAATAAAATATTGGCAGTCAGCTTACAACAACGGTTAAGCAAAAGGGAAATATGTCAGATCTAATAATGTTACGGTGTTGAATATGGAAACAGCAGCTTTCTCCGAAACGTCAGTAAACTTCTGCTAGACTCTGCAGCGTAAAACTCCAAAAGATATTCCTCTTTAACAAAAAATCAGTTCCATTTTAAAGGCCAACTCTTTTACGAAGAGGAGGCGCCCGGTTATATTAGTCCTTAACGACTAA
This sequence comes from Cryptotermes secundus, assembly GCF_002891405.2. NCBI lineage: Eukaryota > Metazoa > Arthropoda > Insecta > Blattodea > Kalotermitidae > Cryptotermes > Cryptotermes secundus. Next base: position 345,423 of record NW_019745084.1, read on the forward strand.
GACATGTTCCAGACACAAACAAATTAGAGACAAGACGGTTGTCAGGGCAACAGAGCGTTGTCTTCCCTCTTCAGATGAATAAACGTAGGAAATATAATTTGTATTCTCTGGCTGTACGAATCTTCACAGTACGGTCGCTGGGACTTACCACAAATGTGGTGCAAATGATAGTGTTTAGGGGGAAGCATTGTGGGTATAAAGGATGTACAAGTTCGGGTTCATATACCGTGTGTGGCCCGTAACATGTGTACAGATGTATTCTGTATGCCTATTCAGTAGCTAAATAAACGAAACACATGCAAAGTTAGAGACTTTCAGGGCGATGAACACTCACATCGCAGTCTACGGGAAGTCTTTCAGAGAGGTACGGACGTTTCGGAGGAATATATTGATCCCATTTTGGGGGGAAAACTACAGGGTTCACAATCTAATAGTCTATAATGTAAAATTGTAAATATGCTTTTTGGTTAACTCTGACGCATGAATTTAATATAAATCATATTATGATGATATTATGGAGTGACTACAGGTTAGGTTTGGGTTTCAATTGGGTTTATTGGCCGTTTACACAACTTGTAACTACAACTAACTATAGGGCTATTGCTAATTCGCACACTCTGACATTCACTACAGCACGCAGTTAAGTCTTCTCAGTCTGTTAAAGTCTTCACTAGACGTTGCTTAGTAGCGGCTTCCAACGACGGACGTTTCTCTTCCTCTGGGTTCACGATCTGTCCCCATTTCTCAGCTGCTAGCTTCTCTCAGCAATCCTCTAACCAATTAACTCACCAACCAACTTACTCCACTCCACTGACTGATCCCAGGCTGACGGCCATCTGACGCCAACCTCCTGCTATTCTTACTGCCGTCTCAGCAGTCTTTTCTAATTCCAGATGCCTCTCATTAGTTTTAGCACGGACCGCGCAGAGAACACCGCGTCCAATAGTTCTTCTGCTATTGTGTGTGCGTGTCTGTTGCGGCTATTACCTATCAACGGTCGTTGTTTACAGAGAAATTACTTAGGCTATTGTATAGCTGCTTATTTTGTGGTCGTTTCCTAGCAACGGGTCAACATGCTACAGTATATAAACATTCAGTTTCTTTACAACAGGAAACGCGTTGCTTCTCTGTTCTGTATATACCAGTCTGTTTAACCGAGCGGGTTAGCATAGCGGTAACGTTCTTAACTCGTATTCAAGAGATTCAAGGTTCGAATCTTAGATGGGACAATGGCTATTCTTAGTGAAATTTTTCGTGGTCTTTATCATTCCCTCCTGGCACATACTGAGATAGTACTTCGACATGTCTGTGTCAGATGTCTTAAAGTTGCCGTTTCACAACTCACCCAACAGTGCGTATCTCCTAGAACATATTCGTCAGATATGAGACTCGAGTCTGCTGTCCTGACTGCGGATTTTTGTGGTTTTCCTCTAGGCAAATGCCGAGCAGACTGCTTTTACCGGTTCTCGCGGTCTCTTCGCTTGCGGATATCTTATATTTTTCCTTCTACCCTGAAGATGGAGGCGATACGTTCCTCCGAAACGTCGGTTAACACCACATATACACGGTGCCAAATCCCAGAAGACTGCTTTCTTTATAGTCACCGCCGTGAAAGCCTCAAATCTTATATAATAAATTTATTGTATACTAACATCTTGTTAAGATATTCATCTTATCTCTTCCGAAATATCGTATGTTGTAAATAGACGTAAGACAGTGAAATGAATGGCGGACGGTTGTGACACGCGTTTAGAGGAACACGGTATAAATGAGTGATATTTGTAGCGTCGAATGGGACCGGGTGAGGTGATTGAATAAAGGCTGAAGCGAAATGGAAACGGGCGTGGTCGATTGATTGTAGCTATTACTCAAAGTTTATTAGCGACTTTAATTTATTCTCTGAAGAGAGTTAGCTTGTCTTTATGTATTTGTGTAAATACCGCCTGTACAGAGTAATTAGTGGACAACGAATCTGGAAGTACGTGACAGGAAGCGGCCGTCGCCTGACTTGAGACACTGCCCTGGCATTCGCCTGGAGGGACAGAGAAATACCTACGAAAACCTCGTTTACTATAGCTGGATTCGTGACGAGGTTTGAATCCAGAATTACCATAATACGAATGTATTATTGTGATGGCGATAATGATATTAACAATATTATTAATTTTATACTCACACCCGTGTAACCACAAGAAAACATTACTATTCAGGCAGGATTACTCCCTGTATTAAAACGATCGTGATTGTTCAATAAATGCATTATCTTTCGTGTTTCATAGGTCTACAAGCTCCTACTTGCTTTCCTTTTATTTAATAACAAATCTAGGCATTGTAATGGAAGTATCATACTCGTACTGTTAAAATGTTTGAGCCAGGTAAAATCCCAGAAAACCCGTGGGGATTATTCAGAGGTTTGGAACATATTAATGAGCAAGTGCCCATTAATGTTACATCTTATGGTTACATTTACATAATAAGGTAAAGCTATCACTGTAACAGGCCGTGGAGGCCCATAGGGTTGTGAGACGTCGAGGCTCTCATATCTTATAGACAGTGACTCACAGATGGCGGTGAGGTTGTCAGCCTTACACACCGGCCGCTCTTTACTCCCACGAAGATTCCTGGTACTCATTTCTGTTAGAGACTGAGTCTACCCCAGGGCCATAGTGCGGTTGGAAAATTAGGTGTAATCGAAAATCCAGTGATCTCATCGGGAATCGACTCCGCGATTTTCCGTCTTGTAGCATAGTGCCTCAACCAACTACGCTACCATGTGGCTCGGTTGTATGCAAAATACATAAATACACATGTACGCACTTGGTCAGTAAAACTACAGCGCATGGATTGAGAGGTTATAACTTGGAGTAAATGTTTGTGGAGCGGGTAATACACATGGGATTTGGTTGCTTCGCAGGAGCTAGTGTCCATGCGCGGCCGACGCTCGGCGACCCGACCGACGCAGTACCCAGCCGACCCAGCCAGTGTTAGTTCGAGACCTGACCACCGTTGGGAGTAGTCGCGAGGTATTGGGCGGGAAGACACGTTGGTGTGTTCATTGTGATCGTCCAGACGTATAGCCGGTTCGTGTACTTTTCGTGTGAAAGAAAAGTGTGTGAAGTAGCTTCAGTGAACGTATCCGATTGTGACAGCTTGTTGACGCAGTAGAAAAGCGTGGTGATCCTAAAAACCTTGATGCTGTTGCCTTTGTAAATTCATTTACCCCTTCGTTGTGACAAGTGGGACAAGAAATAGTGTCAAATGTACCTTGTTTCAACTGTGGAGCAATGAATGACGAGGATTCGAAAGGAATCAGTGACTAAGTAAGTAGGCTACTACTAGGTAACATACAATGACGCATAAAAATGACAAGAAATTTCAAGAAGTTATTCAACCCAAATCCAATACTTTATTCACAACAGTCGACTGATTTTGAGCCAGATGAATCCATTCGGCATTCTACCATCCTGTTTCTTTAACGTCCATTTTTATGTCTCCCATCGAGCCTAGTTTGTGCTACATACCCAGTTCATCTCATCCTGTAGGATTTCTTCATTTTAATATTCGGCGAGGAGTGCAAATGAAGAAGCTCATTATCAAGTTTTCCCCATCCTCTTATTTCTGTCCTCTTAGGTTTAAGGATTCTCTTCCGTAACTTAACCACCCTCTGGCTTCTCTCTATGTCAGAGACCAAGTTTCACACCCATACAGATATATCAGATATACGAATAATATGCTGGTTATGAAGAGGGGATTAAATTCGGTTAATGCTTGCTACCATTCAGTCCAAAACCTTTTGTCTTCTATGCGGCATTCTTAATGCATGCGTCAACACAACAATTCTACATGTTTCGACCCAGTTGTGTCATCGTCAGGCTATCTTTACATGAATGTGTCACTCGTTATCAGATTGTTTACTGATATGGATCCAGATCAGTGATTTCTAATTATTCTTCTCTTTCAGTTTCCGTTATAATTTTAATTGTTAAATTTTAAATTATAAAAATGTACATTTCATTTAGAAATGAAATTCCAATTAGCATAAAACTTAAAATTGTAATTCTTAGGATATCTGAAAGCAAATTTTCCGTTAAAGAATTCTAATTACCATTGCAATTTAAAATTTAAAATTGTAGTTCATCTGTTTACTTTTGTCATCATATAAAGTGATGCATATTGTGTAGTGTGGGGGCTTCCTGGGGCTCGGCCGTTGTTCCTTTTTGTTTTCTTAGTGTACAGTGTTGTGTGGTGATATATTAAATTCTGTAGTAATGATTTGTAAGATTATGGTGGAACTGTTTAGTGTGTTATGTTCCTTCGGTGTGGTTCTGTCTGTCATGGCTGCGTGCAATAAACATAGTCTGCTTTCCGAGGTCAAGAACAGGTGGATCTATACATCCACTCCCCATACATCTTCATGGCATAGTGCTGGGACAACTTTATCTGTGACCCTACTGCACAATTGCAATAAAATTTTACATACGTTACGTGCGTGGGGTCCCCAATTCTCGCAGTTTGACCCGTTTCACCGCGGTATAACCTCAGGAGAAAAAATCATTTAAATGTTATTCGGCCCCAGGGTTCAGTGCAAGCTCCTCGTAAAGTTGAAGGCATTCAGATCTGTTAATGATGATTACGTCGTTTCCATAGTCACTGCGCTCAATTACTGCATGGGTCGCTCCGCTTGTTGTTCGCAATTGTTAAAGCCCCCCCCCCACATCGCTAGAGAGACGGCGCCGAATGTGATTGCGTCACAAAATACTCTGAACAAGCCATTGTGAATGGGAACGAAACAATGGAATGACTGTAAAGCGGACCGCAGGAATCCAAACAGAAGTGTCAGAACGCTTGCAAACAGGAATTCTTGCTCCAACCGTAGTTTACAAACGATGTGGTCCATGGGTTCTCAAATTGTGGGTCTGCGACACACTATAAGGAGGGTCGCCGAATTCACAGGGATTGTTGAAAATGCAGCTGGATCCACGCCCCAACTCTAGCAAGTCAGTACGGTTTCAGATGGGTGCTCTCGGTGAATGTACCTGCAGCTGTCTAAGCGTTACATGATTTTCGTCAGTATACAGGAATATTTTATAGCGTTCTATTGATGTAGATAGGCTCTACAGCGATACAGGTTCCTCCTGTCACCGTACAGCCTGGTTAGGTCGATCTGGTGGTAACACTTTCAACTTATATTTGGGAAGAGGTGATGGGTTCGAATCTCGTCTGGGACACCAGAAATTTTCGCTGTTAACTTCAATGCCTCTAGGAGAATGCCGGGATTGTACATAATGTCACGTGTATGAGTGATTATAGACGGGGTTTGGATATTAATTGGGTTTATTGAAGGCCTACAGATCGTAACTACAAGTGAATACAGCGCTATCGCTAATTTACACATACTCCAGTTCACTACAGCACGTACCAAGTCTTCTCAATCTGCTTTGTCTTCACCAGTCGTTGTCTGGTAACGGCTTTCAGCGGCGGACGTTCTGTTTACCCTAGGTTCACGAACTCTCCCCGTGCCTCAGCTATCAGCATCTAACAGAAAATCAGAAGGACTGGACCGCAGCTGTCCACTAACTCACTGACTCACCAACTCCACTACAGTCCACTCAAGTCAAGTGAACTAACACCACTGACTGCTTGTAATATCTCTACACGGATCGCCCAGGCAACACCATTCCACCAGTTCTTTTGTTGTTGCGACACGCAGTTGCACTGACCACGTAGGGAACACACTTTCCATATTAGTCTCTTGATGCATGTTAGGAATCTGTTCCCTGGGAACGGGAGTTGTTTACACGGTCATTACTCAGCAACGGGTCTACGTGCTACAATGATTTAAGGTACTGTTGCTTCCTTCCAGATGCTTTACAGTCATTCATACGTGATCGTAACATTCCACGCTTCGTAGTGTGAGATGTTGGAAGCGTCGGGAAGTTGCCCAGTAAAATAAAAAAGGAATCTGGAACAGTGCCCCCAATTATACTTGTAGTTGACAGGTAGAGGTGCTGGGTGGGGGGGGGGGGGGGGTAATGCGTTAGCGTATAACCATTGAATGTAATTTTAACATTAGGGCGCATTTTTTCCGGACGAGTGCGGCCACCCTCCTCCTTCCTGTTGAGGAATTTGAGGGCAGTCCTTCCTGAGAGTTTCGTAATTTTCCTCTCTTCAAGTAAATTCCAGTGAACAGTTCACTAATTTGCTACTATCAAACACAATACAGTCCTACATACGGCATTGTTAACCATGTCGTAAATAAACGCAGTGAACCCTCGCTAATCCGGAGTAATTTGTGGGGGGTTATCCGGATTAAGCGATAATCTGGGATTAATAAAGCAGCAGGTATCCCTAAAAGACATTAAAATCTTGGAATGCGAATAAATGAAAATTTTAATGATATAAGTAGTGCTGATGAAAATAAAATTATTGCTGTAGGGCCTTTATTTAAAAACTATAAATAAATTTATTCATCGATATAAGACTCAGAACTGTACTTGTTTTTGAAAGTAATGATGCAGGTTGCAACAAACTATCTCAAGTTCTGTCTGAACAGACAAGTGACTCATCTGCCTTTCTGCATGCCATGTGCCTATTAAAGTATTGACTCAACTGTGAACAGAATTTTTCATTTCTTTGTATCTCGATCCGGATTAGCGAAGGTTTACTGTATATGTGTGGATGCTTATAATTTGGCCGTTATAATGACTTTAGACTACGGCCTGAATGATGCAAGAATTATGAGTTCTTTCCTGTTTCCTGGTAAAGAATAGCCTTTTCTCTACAGCGTCCAAATCTGCTGTGGGGCTCACCAAGACTCTCACCGTGTGATTCTCTTGTCGGGATAAAGCGACCGGGGCTTCATTGTCACCACTCACCTCGCCCTAGTACCGACGTTAAGAATATTTGCAGATATACTCGTACCTCCAGCAGACTGATGTTAATGGCGTTTTTATTTTATTTGCTTTAAAATAATGTATTCCTGGAAGCGTAACAATAAAACAGGTTTTATTATGAAAAAAGCAGTTTTCTGGGATTTGGCACCGTGTATATGTGGTGTTAACCGACGTTTCGGAGGAACGTATCGCCTCCATCTTCAGGGTAGAAGGAAAAATATAAGAAATCCGCAAGCGAAGAGACCGTGAGAACCGGTAAAAGCAGACTGGTGCTACCCTGAAGATGGAGGCGATACGTTCCTCCAAAACGTCGGTTAACACCACATATACACGGTACCAAATCCCAGAATACTGCTTTCTTCATAGTCACCGCCGTGAAAGCCTCAAATCTTACGCAGTTTTTATTATTTCGGATATTTCGAATCAGTTTTCAAACGTTAAACCTGGCGAGCGTCAGATTTCTAATACATTTGTTTGTACTTATGTGGGGACTTGCTTAATTAAGTACTGTTCCAGTTGTAATGCTTTCGGAAGAGGCGTTCCTCTCTGTCTGTCTGTCCAGTGACTTGGACTTACCAACACAGCGCACGGTGTTTTCACTGGTTATTTGTTCAGTGATCGACGTTCTTCGCTGTTCTAAGAATTGCTGGTCGTGATGTGGCTCATTGAGAATGCAATGACTTGTTTGTGAAGCTCGTCGAAACGTTTGCATTGCGATCCGTCTGCTGAAACAAGATAACTGAGCAAAAGAAAGGGAGCCAGAAATTCCGGGGATCAGTCTGCGCAGGTCTGTCAGCAACTTGGCATTTAATGCGCGACTTAATGGTATCTGGAAGTGTACTGTGTTCCCAAATTGCAGCATCTGCAATGTCAAGATCCTCTCTGGTGTTGATGTCCGGCTGTTGCAGCCATGCGTTAGCAGAACAAATCAATAGACTCTGCATTGCGTGGAATCGAACTCTGTTATTACAGAAATTAGCAATATATTTGAGACTAGCGGGTTAGCTTATTGGTCTCGCTCTAGACTTCTATACGGAAGGTGGCCGGTTTGAATCTCGGTCGGGACACTGGCTATTCTGAGGTTCAGTATGGTTTTCCTCAGTCCCTTCTGGGCACGCTGCTACGTAGTTGTTTGCGTCACTGTGCTACAAGTCGGAAGGTCGCTGGTTATGTTCCCGATGGGGTCATTGGAAGTTTCAGTTTACCTAATCCTTCCAGCCGCACTTATGGCCTTGGGGTCGAGTCAGCTTCTGGCAGGAACGAGTACCAGTAATCTTCCCGTGGGGAGGGCGTGAGGGTTGGGATAAAGGTTGACCTGCGCATAGAGGTGACAACCTCACCGCCAGCTGTGAACCGATTGTAGAGAAAGTGTGCGAACCTCGACGTCTCACAACCCTGTGGGCCTCCACGGCTTGTTACAGGGATAGATTTACCTTTCTTTAAATGGATGGTAGACCTATGCGGATGAAACAAATTTCTCTGGCGACCCTGAGTTTCAAATTTCGTGGAAATGCATTGATTGCTTTTTGAGACGAAATCTGCGGATACTTGAACTTGTCCTCAGCCTTAGACGCGTATTTTTTCACTTATTCATTTCGTTCGCAGAGGATACAGAATGGGACTGGTGCTGAAACCGACGCAACTGAATTGTAGAGCCGTCCTTTACCCAGATCTGAAATTCAGAACCATTTCCGTTGCATTGTTTGCCTTTTCAGTACACGAATTTAAATTAAAATGCATATACGAGTACGTAGGTGCGGTCTGTATTTCCTGCCTCAACAAATTTTATTCAGTTGTCTTCGTGGTGTTCATAGTCACCAGAAGCCCGAAATCTGAATTTCACTGAGCCAGTTTCGTTTAATTTGTTACGAACACTGTAGGCTTATGAACAAAAGTTAAAGATATTTTAGAAAAATAATATTACATTGTAGCATCATGTTGCACGTAATTAATTAATTAATTAACAAATTTGTTTAAAAGGTAAGCTTTTAAATAGATTTTTAAAAAGTGTTGCACCTAGGACGGAATATTAAAGACTTTGTTAATTATTTACTTTAGAACAAATCTTTCGCGTCTTAAGAATCCTGCATAGAATGGGGCTGGTGTTACTCCCACCTGAGAATTATACATGGGTGATCATTTTGTTGTCGTTAAAGTTTTGGAATTAATGAAATGAAATTGATATGATTTAGAGATTTTGGTTCAGTTTTTGACAAGGGCAGGAATTCTCAAGTTTGTCACACCTGTGTCCCCACCAAATTTGAGCTCTCCCAGCCTACTCTTCAGTGGATGCTTGAGGCTATTTTCACGGTGACAAAACGGTCGTAGCTTAAATCTGATCATCTACTTATATCGAATGTCAGACGGTCTGGGATTTGTGACCTAACCTACACATCTCATACGACGTGACGCTTAAGCATGGAAGATGCATCTTCATTTTATTCTTACCTTTACTACAAACTGGAACACGTGATCCAGAATTACTGTCTATCCCTCTGTAAGCGATTATTTTGTTGTGATGATTCCTGCCCCCCTCCCCCTTGTGCGCCGACGTTGAATTTGCTGCGTGTACAAGGGGCAGCTGTGAGACAGGACTGTTGCTACCGTCGTGTATATCTCTGCGGGGCGCTAGCCTTGGAATGAGACCAATTTTAGATTATGTTTAAGGCAGGAAATTGAAGTTGTCTGTCACGTGACCGTGCTTCGAAGAAAGCAGCTCTGCCGACCTCCCGCCCTCACTGCAAACCCCGTCTAACACGCGATGCGTTGCCCCACGAGGGGCCCATGGCTTCCTGTTACTTGATCGATGGATACTTGTATTATTTTAATATCGCTCTTTTAACTAGTTAATTATTCGTGATTCAAACGCATGCAATGGAGCGTTACCTCCACGTCACCCTGCTCTGTTCCTCCTGCGTGCTCTGATGTTACGAGTGGAACGAACACAGTGTTGAAGCTTCACGCTGTCGCGAAATTAACAGTTTCAGAGCACACAGAGGAGATCTCTTATAGTTTGTCACGTGTTCCTCGTTATTTATTTGCAGTGATAATATCGGAACTGCTTTCGCTCACTCGAACACTGGGATCGTTGGTTCGAACCCCACTCAAGGCATGGAGGTATATCTGCATTTATTTTGTAAGTAGCGCCCAAATGTAATGCAACATTTTAACGCTCGACAGTTAATTTTTGTGGTAAACTGAAAATGCATGATTTCGGAGCTTACACTCACCGTTAGAGTCGTGAGTCTAACTTGCTTAATTGCTGGCGTTAAGCCCCATTCTTCGCTCATTTCCGTCACCGTCCATGCCTTATCTTTGTTCTGGGATACCATTATCTTCTTGATGTAATTTCCCCAAAGTTGCAGGGTTGCATGAAGCAGTCTCCAGCCGTGTGATTACTCCCCGCTCAGTTTTCCGTCTCTTGCATACAGATAGTTTCCTCTGGATCACAGCTGAAGGTAGACCTTCCAGACAGGAAGACATCAGAAACTGGAAATGTTGCGTACACAGTGTGGATGACGTAATCTTGTTCCTCGTCTACTCCAGCTTGTGGCTCGTAAGCACTAGAAGTTTGCTAACGCTGATACGAGGGGAGTCACTCAACAGCCGTTTTCGTTGTCCTTCGTCTAATCCATCTTTTCCTAGGTCTTCCTCGTGAACTGTATATCAGAGTTCTCACTTTTCCACTATGTTACCGCCACTTATTTCTGAAGGTCCGGAAACTTCATCCACATCAGCCATTCTGAGCCTTTGCGTATTCCTTCAAACCCGCCATATTGTCGGATCACGCAGTCGCGCCATATTTGAACAATTATAACCACCTAACTTCATGGAGCTAAGCCCTTCTTGAGAAGCCACCAGTTGTGCAGTTTCTCAAGGACTTCCCAAAGTTTTATGGAACTCGAATGTACATTATCATGTTCACAAGACCCCTCCACTGGTCCCTGTCATGAGCGAGATCAATCCAATCCATAGATCCAATTCTCTCTCTAAGATCCATTTTAATGTTGTCCACCTACTTACGTTTTGGTCTCCCTAGTGGTCTCTTTCCCTCTGAATTTCCCAGCAACACCCTATATGCATTCCTCTTCATTCGTGCTACATGCCCTGCCCATCTTATCCTCCTTGCAAAACACAATAGACCACTGTAGGTCGCGGTGCAAGGGCCGAGAAGGCCTACCCATTGTACATTCATTCATCCTCCTTGCAACTGAAATAGAACTATTGGGATATTATACGAGGTGGTATCGGAAAGTTCCCGGACTGTTATTGTTGTAACTCTCTCGATGAAAGATGAGCAAGCCTATTGCATCAGCATGGCACGTGACACCTCACTGTGAACACGCGTTGTTTCTACACGAGTGTTTTTTCGACTTCGTGTTTCGTTTTGTCCGCCATCAATGGCAAAATCGAGCAAGCGTCTGCATCAAATTTTGCGTGAAGCTTGGTAAATCCGCTACCGAAACTATTGAAATGCTTCGTGAGGCTTTTGGAGAACATTCTTTAAGCGGGACAGCGGTCTTTGAATGACATTCATGTTTCAAGGGCGGTGGAGTGCCAGTCGCAGATGACGAACGTTCAAGGCGACGAAACACCAGCAAAATGACAGGAAATGTTGAAAAAAATTCGAAAACTCCTCCACGATGACCGGCATTGAACAATCCATGAACTCGCGGACATCCTGGGGATCAGTTAATGGGGTTTACTAGGAGATCTTAACAGAAAATTTAAACATGCATCGCACTGCCGCGAAGTTTGTTCCCCCACTCTTGACAAATGACCAAATGCAGCGGCGCATAAGCGTGTGTCTTGAGCTACGAGAGAAGGCTAACGAACGACCCAACTTTTATGAATATCTCTAGGATCATAACGGGTGACGAAAGTTGGATTTACGGTTATGATCCAGAAACAACGCAACAATCCTCGCAGTGGAAGAGCCCACAATCACCAAGAGCAAAAAGGCGCTGCAAGTCCGGAGAGCATGCTCACTGTTTTGTTTTTCGACGAGAAGGGGATTGGTCACCGTCAAATTGCTCTTCCTAACACTACGGTCAACTCTGACATTTGTTGTGACGTTCTGAGACTCTTGAGGGAAAATATGAAATAAATAAATAAGACTGGAAGTTTGGAGCAACCACGCCTTCATCACGACAACGCTCCCGCCCACACGTCACTGAAGGCCACAGATTTTGTGACTAACAACATGGTTATCGTTCGCCATCCTTCCTACTCGCCGGACTTAGCCCCTTGTGTGATTTCGACTTGTTTCCCAAATTGAAAATAAAACTGAAGGGACATTTAGGAACAGTGTCTGACATCCAAAGGAAACCGCAAGCGGCACTCGACAGCATTAAGGAAAATGACTCCTTATTTTTTCATTTTTATTTTTCCTCATTTTGTTGTTTTTGATTCATTTCTTTCCCGCCATTTTCTTTTTCACTTTCATTCTTTTATTTATTCTTTGTTCTTTCTTCATTTACCCTCCCGTTATATCATTCGTTTCTTTACGTTTTCGTACTCTGCATTCTCTCCTCCTATCTGTGTCTCGTTCGTTTGCCTCCTGACAAGCAACATGACGTCACCGCACTCTGCTGTATCGTGAAATCGCCCGTCCCATCCGCAGTCAAACAGGGAAATTGTGCTGAAAATCTCCGCCACTTCCTTAGCCATGCGCTACCAGGATCTTGTCCACAGTTTACCGTGTTACGCTACATTTGCTGGTCTTGGAGCATGGCATTCCTAAGAGCCACGTCATACATACATGGGGACTTAACTGTTTCTGACAAATTCCTGACTTGGAGACTTCCCACTGTAGACACAAATTTGCCATCGCCTCTCGTGCGGATCGCTTGCGAGGCGGTGCTGAATCCCTAAACATTTCGCGAAACTCCGTGAGGTCCGCGCCAAGTCCTTGAAGTTACCTCAAAGTTCCATCTAACAGACTTTTCCAGCCTAGTTTTCCCTTGAATGCGCATACATCTGTGAATTTCTCCGCACCAAGAATTGCTGGACGTGACGTCATGCCTCCGAACGTTAAATCTGAGATAATTCGGTCACACACAAATCTCTCATTTATACGTACAACAGAAAATGTTCGGAGAAACCTAACAGGTCGATCCAGAAGTATGGTCTTAGTTTTTTTTTGTATTGGGGAAGACTTTGGTTTGAGTCAGGGTCGGGTCACCGGTTGTCGTATTCGATTAGGCTAGGATAACTTTCTTGCAAATTCTGTTAATTCCATCATTCATCAGACTCCTGTCCTGCTTATAACACCTCGCCACGGACGGCGTAGAAAACACCGCTCATTGTTGTAGTTCACTTGTTGCCATGGGAACATGTTTGTTTGCGAAGCCGTTACTCAGTAACGGCTGCCGTATATTTGCGTATTCCGCGGCCGTTGCGTAACAGCGGGCGTTATTTATGAAGTAATTACTTAGCAACGGGTCTACATGCTACTTTAATAGCCAGAGTTACTGAGGGTAAGCTTAAAGTTACCCTAGACTCACACCAAGAAACATGAGGGACTAGAGACAAAGCTCCACGCATTCTTAAACTCTATTCTGGATGGTGAGGGGTGGTCAGCCAGCCGTCAACGCCGCTTTACCCTGAGGCAAAGAGCCCCCAGTATCTACTGGGGCACCAGAGAAAACCTCTTGCCTCTGCTGGAAGGTAGCCCCGGTTTCTCGGCCGTACAGCCTACAGCCTGTCTGTGTACACACAGGGCTCCTCCTGTGTCGTTAATAACCAGCAAATAAATTAAACACATTTGTCACTTGTGCAGCGCTTTTGTTAGCTGCTTTCGTGCTTGTTGCTTGGTGTGTGGTTGGTTAGCTTGGCTCTCTTATTTGTGCTTTTACGTCAACCTCTTCAGTGCCAGAAGTCATGAATACTTTAACAGAAGTTGACCTCAAGCAAGTAATTTATATTCTGGCGCCCTGCTGACGCAGCAAAACACAACAGAATCTCTAGACTTACCGGCGGCATTGCGTGTCTTCATGTTTCAATAAATGAAACCAACCCTTAACTGTAGAAAGTTAACAAATGAAGTGCAATTACTGAAATCCCTCTCTGGCCGATTGGTCGTCGCTGAGTTCTGGAAGTGCCATGTAGACACGTTGCTAAGCAACGACCGCGATATAAACAACTATACAGCTCCGCAAAGAAACATGTTTCCTCGTCAACAGTTGCACTACAACAGAGGAACTCTGTGCGCTCCGAGATGTTATAAGGAGAACAAGTTAATGATGCAGTGAGTGAGTTAGAGAGCTGCTGAGGTTCAGTCGTTGTGAGCTGTTGCTGTTAGAAGCTGGTAGCTGAGGCACGGGGATATTTCGGGAACCCAGAGGAAGGAGAACGTCCGACGTTGGAAGCCGCTACCAGACAACGGCTAATGAAGACATGACTGGAAATGTGTGTGCTTGTTTGTGTGCTAATGAACTGTAAAGTGTAGCCACGAGTTGTATCAAAGAGCGCAATAAATTCGACTACCAATGCAAAGCACGTCACACAGGTGACAATATTTTAGGCCCCGCCTCGCGTGCCCACAATCCGCTGACGGGAATTGAAAACGGGTTGTAGATATAAACAGTTTTCATGAAATTGACGGCAGTTGACAATAGAGGGTCTGTTGCTGGTAGAACCACTTGCAGAGAGGATTAGTACTAACTGCAATCGGCACTTGCATGGTTCTGTCGGCGCACTGTGACATAAGCTCATCCTTTGTCATGATGGTTTTCTGGCATAGAGGAGGGATGTCCAGTTGGGGAAATGCTGGCCGCATGTGGACATCTGTTTGGCTTTACGTTGGCCTGAGAGCCCCGGCAATATTTTTCCACCCCTGAACATTTTCAATCGCTTTCCTCGTTTTAGAAAAAGACCGTAGAGTTTTGTGAGACAATCCTTACGAAGAATCGACTCTAAAAGTGCTCTGGAGGTTATTTTTTTCCCCCTGGCACTACAGCCCCAGTGGGCCTAGGACTACCTCCATGAACTCCGTTCACTTCGGTTTTTCTAGATCTTACACATAAGGTAGGACTCCATGGGCGAGTGATCAGCTCGTCGTAAGGCCTCTACCTATAGACAAACACAGAAAAATGCACACAAACATCAATGCCCCGAGTGGGATTCAAACCCACGATCCCGGCTTCCGAGCGAGCGAAGACAGTGCATGCCTTAGATCGCTCGGCTACCGTGACCGGCTGGAGGTTGTTATATCACAGGGAATTGCCGAGATTTGAACTGTGTCCATCGTCCGGTACTCTTGAAGGTCTGAATAGATGTAATTATACTAACGTAGTTTGTCCAGTGCCGAACTTAGTGGCCGCCCGGTCTGAGGCACGAACTGTCTTTGTCCCCTCGAACGCTGGATTCGTGAGTTCGAATCCCGCTCGAGGCATGGATGTGTCTGTGCGTTTATTCTGTTTGTTCTGTCTGTAGGTAGCGGCCTTGCGACGGGCTGATCCCCAGTCCAAGGAGACCTGCCGATTGTGTATAGGATTAAGAAACTGATAAAACGGCCAAGGTCCAAAGGTCTGTAGAGCAATAAAAGGGGGGGGGGCGGTTGTCCAGTGATTGAAGTTAGCTTTTTCTAGCGGACTCAACATAGTCCTTTTGCTTAACTAATGTCTTCATGATATACGTAATGCTTAATTAGTTAAGCACAAGGATAACGTTACCAAACTTAGTCGACACCTCCTATCCTTTCTCCTGAGGGTAAGTCCGAAGCGGTGTTTTCTTTAAATATTGGACCATGTACAAACTCCAGAACATCAGCAATCTTGTAAGAAAGCTACTTAATAAATATCCCGTATAATTTTTTTTAGTTTATTTCACACGACACAAGAAATAGGACTAAGTTAAGGTACTGTGAAATCGGTAAGACTCGAATGTCTGTTGGAGTACGGTAGGTCTGCTGTCCAGTGAACTTCCGGTGACTGATTCTTAAGTACCGTCGACCACGCAGCACCGAACTTAATGGGCATTGCTCATCTTAGTGCGCCGGTGCAGGCCAGACGGGAGAAGAATGTGGTTCTTAATGCCGCCCATGGATAGGTTCCGGGGCGCAGCGTAACCCCTGACTAATCCGAAGTTTGACAAAGAGCCAGGGGTCAGGAGGTCCAGTCGTCGCTCCGGCTGTTGTTGATATCCCATCATGCAGGTAGTCGCTAGAACCTGAAGGTTGAATAGCATGTAAAGTAAGACATTAAAACTATCGTTTGAATCCTGAGAAGGCGTGTTCACAGCGCCGTTACGTATCAACTGAATTTATTGTATTGTTGCTTGCGTATTCGATACCGTGGGAATGTGTTTACCGAGTCGTTGCCTAGCAATGAACGTCTATTCTGACTGCGCTATTCTGGCTTCCGGGCGTGATTTCGTTATATATATATATGAGAGTGTATGGTATTAGGATGATATACTGCTGCAGAACCTTCATACAAATTTACACGAGTCCCAGAATGATGGGTTGCTGTGCGTGACGTTGAGGCATAGCCTTAGGTAATCATTTACTGGCGTGGCGTAGCCTTCTGCTCCAAAGATCGGAACGCCACGATTCTCATAAACGCTGGTAGGACCCTACTATGGCGTCACATCCAATTTTATAGCCTACTTTGCCTATTTTGAAAAGAAAATAAAGCTAGCTTGTGAGATCACCTAGCTGGGTCTGTACCCCGTATCGTTAATATAGGGGTCATTCCATGTGAAATCATCCAGAAAGGTCGCTCGCCATTTTTAAAAAAAAATATATTTTGTACACTTATTTATACATATTTTCATACTACAAAAAAATTTTTAAAAAAATTTTAATCCGCTCAATTCTCTCGGTACAGGCGTTTTTATAATGCGAAAAAACGCGTTTTCGGCTGAAATGGAGGTTTGCGTTATCTTCCATATCTCGATAACTATTGAAGCTACAGACTCCAATAAAAACGCTATTTGTTCCTCATGATATGGACTACAAATCATATTATTACAAGTTTTTACTCAGCTCACTTTCTGTAGGTGTAATTAAACTTGAAACTTACCTATCGATTTTGGGAAAAACGCTATTTTTGACCTTCAAAAACCAATGGGAGGGGGAAAGTATCAGATCTGTGATTTCTACCATTTGTTGTTACCTATATGGGGAATATAATCACTTAGTTTTGAATCCCGTACCTAGTTTCCAAAATTTTCCAGGAGCTTCCAAACTTTGCTCTGGGCCCCAAATCGGCCATTTTTAACATCTCATATCTCCGGTGGGGAAGCTCAGAAAATTTTTAAATTCCTAGAAGATAATGCTC
>NW_019745084.1:363255-415078 GCF_002891405.2 Cryptotermes secundus
GATTTGGGGCCCAGAGCAAAGTTTGGAAGCTCCTGGAAAATTTTGGAAACTAGGTACGGGATTCAAAACTAAGTGATTATATTCCCCATATAGGTAACAACAAATGGTAGAAATCACAGATCTGATACTTTCCCCCTCCCATTGGTTTTTGAAGGTCAAAAATAGCGTTTTTCCCAAAATCGATAGGTAAGTTTCAAGTTTAATTACACCTACAGAAAGTGAGCTGAGTAAAAACTTGTAATAATATGATTTGTAGTCCATATCATGAGGAACAAATAGCGTTTTTATTGGAGTCTGTAGCTTCAATAGTTATCGAGATATGGAAGATAACGCAAACCTCCATTTCAGCCGAAAACGCGTTTTTTCGCATTATAAAAACGCCTGTACCGAGAGAACTGAGCGGATTAGAATTTTTTAAAATTTTTTTTTGTAGTATGAAAATATGTATAAATAAGTGTACAAAATATAATTTTTTTTAAAAATGGTGAGCGACCTTTCTGGATGATTTCACATGGAATGACCCATAGGTAAGAGCTAAGTAGACACGTTCCTGCGGCAACGAATACGCAACATTAGAAGAACTGTTCGACGCGTCATTTTCTGTGAGGTCCGTATCGTATCAAAGGAAGTTAGGCGATTAGTTCTTTCCAGAACTTCTTGTAGAGTTCATCATAGCGTCGTCATATGTACTTTGAAGAATGTAAGCATCAGGTGTACTTCCCGGAACATGTGTTCTCTGTCTTTCCCAGCCGTGCATAGTGAGCGCAGTGGGAAACTGAAATCTCTCGCAGACCCATCAGGTAAGTGGGGGCATGCAAAGCGGCGCTGTTGCCACTGAAGCAAGAAAATGCGTATTTGTGAAGTGAGTCTGCAGTGTTTGACAAATATTTGTTCTTCAGACTAGTAGAGTCAGCGGGTCCTTCGTGTTCATGGCGTGAAATAAGGAAGAGCGATGACCTGCCAGACAAATCGCTTTCAGGGACAAACAAAGGGGAAATCAGAGGTTTTATATATGGGAAATTATGAAATGAACGCAACTAGCGTGGTACCACAATTCTCGGAACGCCCGCTCGTTCCAGAGACATGCTCGGGTCACAGTCCTCGTACCGGGGAGCCATGGTAGTTGAGTTGTTGTAGAGCTACAGGTCTGGACGGCGGAGCACTCGGAGTTCCGTTCCTGAAAAGGGTAAGACAAATTTTTCTTCCCCCAGACCGGCTGTGGGGCTATCGAGTCTTCTAACGAATGAGCCCCTGGCTCCCGCGCCGAGACGTGAAGCTGACCACTCATCTCCATCTACTGCAGGGCTTGGCAGTGCCGCTACTCTCCATACGTCTTAATATGCCTTCGGTTTCCTGAAGTGTACTGGTTAACGCCACATACTTTTAATAATATGACTAATATGACGGTTGCTAGACAACGGTGCGGTGAACACATTCCCGAAGTTACACAGCCAACAGTGGACGGATCTCCGTTGCTGGGTAGCAAGTCGCTAGGCACGTTTCTTAGCAACGGACAAAATACATATAATAACAGACGAACTGTTCGAGGTGTTTGTCTCCCTTCGGTTCGCCCTGAGTTATAGGAGAGAGATCATTCTTGAATTCATTCAGTCAGTCGTAAGAGAATTCAGAGCACAGTTCAGTAGTTCAGTGTTCAGCTGTGGAGTGTTAACCAGCGGACACCGGAAGCTGAAGAAGTGACCGAACCAAGTCAGTCACGCGTAAGAGAAGACGCTCGTATTCCAGTAAGGACTGGAGCGAGTCTTAGGCAGTGATTATCTTTGTGAGCTGTAATCAGTGATTGTAATTGTAAAGAAAACCCAGTAAATTCAATCATCCAATCCAGAACCCGTTACTGTTAGTCACGGAACCCCAGACTCTTGACAGTAACTAACTTCATGGAGCTGAGGCCTTATTGAGAAGCAATAAGTTGTGGATGTACTCAAGAACTTTCCAAGGTTCATTACCGTGTACACAAGAGCCTTCCAGTGTTCCCTATCCAGAGCCAGGTCAGTCCAGTTCATTCCAATCCATTCTATCTCTCTTAGATCCATTTTAATATTATTCACGCCCCATGCGTCTAGACCTTCCCAGTGGTCTCTTTCCTTCCGGCTTTCCCACCAATATCCTCTTCTCCCCATTCGCGCCACATGCCCCACCCACCTCATCCTCCGTGTCGCATTCTTGTAATAGTTTGTTTAGAGGTGTCATGTTTACTGTATGTATCATCCGGGTTTATTAATTACACCCCTTCCGGAGTCAGGTTCTGTTTCTTTCTTCAGGTATGCCATGGTTCGGCAGCGCACTAGATTTTCGCCATTTTCGTGCGGTTTATTTTGTGACGCTGCTTATCAGGACTGTGTAGCACCTAATGGTAGGATGCTTGATAAGCGACGAATGGAAAATATCGAAAGCGAAGCGGTCGTGGCCTATTCAAGGTGTTATGCTTGTATTTGCGCGGAGGGGCTGAGGAAACCCACAAAACGCATAACCGACGTTCAAGCCTCCAGAATATAATTCAAGGCGTCACCGTTGCACAAACTCCTTGCTCGGTGGGTTTCCTCTTCTGTCTTGTTCACCCGATGAAGGAAATGCAACTAATTTCCAAACGTTCTGATTTTAGTGAACTCGGATGGTGGAATAGGAGTTCCCCGTAACAGTGCAATACTATTATGAATGAGTTGCAGACGCACTCCGCACTGTGGCTGGCCACGGGACCTCTTGTTGCGGGAGTTGTAGAACCCGAGTTCCATCTAATTCGACTGTCGTGGGAACTGTGAGGTGTGAGACATTTGTGCGGCAGAAGTTGGTATCATGTAACTTTCATTCCTGTGTATCTGCTATTTGGAAGCAACCGCTGATCGATGGTGCCCGTGTCACTTCGTGGAAACGTGTGACTGCCTCCGCCGACTTGGAGGCGTCTGTGCAGGACTGAGTGCACGCCGTGTGCTGTAGGCCTGATATTGGCCTGACGCCCGGGAAGTGACGGGGTTCATGCACGAAGTTCTGTGGACGGGCCCGCATGACTTACGGCGGCCATTATTAAACTAGGTATGAAGGACTTGCGACTTCATTCACACTGTAAATATCATATGTCGAAATTGAATCTTAGCTAGGCGGGTGGCCTAGCGGTGGCGCTATGGACGAGATGGGTTCGATTCTCTACCGTGATAGTGTTCGCCCTCACTTGAAGTTGTACAGAGTTTTACTCAGTCTCCTGACAGATGTCTAGATATCTGGATCAGGCCATAGGAATTACCTTTCAAGGCTTTTCCGATTCATAATCAATGCACGCCATGTAGCCCAAATGCTGACAGCGCCGTAACTCCCACCGCTACAAATTAATCTTTAACAAATTATGTACCATTCGCTCTCCAATCGCGTGCTCGAATTCGTGACATCATTATATGCCTTATATATTAGTTAACGTCCCCCGTGCTTAACTGATTAAGCACTACGCCATGAAGGCGTATGGTGGAGTGGATGTATAGATCCACATTTTCTTTACCTGGACACTAGTTGGGGGTGAGTGGTCAGCTTCACTCCCCTGCCGCTCTACCCCCTGGTAAAGAGCCCCAGTACCCATTGGATATGAGGCTGGGCGGGCCCCAGAGCCGGTCTGGATCCTACCAGGACTCGAACTCTGACCCCTCGGTCGTCCAGCCCGTAACCAGTCGCTTTACCGACTGCGCTAACCCGGCTCCTAGCCGTATGTGTGTGTGTGTGTGTGTATAGGAGATTTAATGCTGACACGATTGACCCGTTTACTGAGAACAAGTGAATGACTATCCACGTGCAGGTGGTTGGTCGGTACTGTAAAAATTCTCACAGATATTACTGTGTGCGGTATGTCACGTCCAGAGGCCAGGCCGTTTCCGGTAATACTGAAACTCTCTGTACTCATTCTTGTAAGGAGAACAGTAGAAGGAGGAAATTAACGGAGCATGAAAGAAAAAGCAGAGATAGAAAATAAAGATATTAAGGAAAAGATGAAATAATGAAGAAAGATGAAAACCGAAAGAAATGAGAAGAGGAGAGAATTATAGCGATAGAGACAGCTGAAACGTGGAGAAGAGAGACGAGGAATTAACCGGAGGCGGACTGTCCGACAGTGATGGAACGGTTGAAGGGAAGAGAGATGAAGGAAAAAGTGATTACAGGTGGGAAGATGTGGGGTGAGGATAAGGGAAGTGGAGAATAAAAAAAAATTAAGGAACCTAAGGACAGTGGTCAGTGCTTCTCACGGAGCTTCTTAATTTATCTTCCGGGATCTAACGCCGTATAGTCGGGTAGACGGTAGCACTCTGCGTAGTCTTCAGACCCTACGTCTCCGTTTAATTGCGATCAGCAGGTCGCTGCAAGTTGCAGGACTCGTGTAGGTTTCAGGTTAGAATTAACTTCATACTTTTTATTGCACGTCTAAACTTTGACTGTTGTCTAGTATTCTGCATTTCCCACCGTAAACAGGAAACATTTCTTTATGAATATCCTTTGCATTCAATCCCTTTGCTCACAAAAGACACACAACAGCGGTTATCATCGGTAGTGTACTCCTCAATGACGGTCGCCAATTCGACTACTCTAACCATCCTCTGAACATCGCATGCGCGTCTGCTACCTGAACTATCATGAAGCTGGACTGTGCTGCTACCTAGTGATACACATAGAAAAGCCATTACATTCTTTACAGCTTTTTTACTGCCATCTGTGACCTATTTTCTGACTCTCTTTCCTACATCTCCACGTCTCCTTTCCACCGTAATATCCAGCGTAGAAATTGTTTCATATGGCCTCTGACAGACCGGACGTGTCTGGATACTTTCAGAATTCTGGTTATCTGTAAAGAGTTTACGCTCGGACCGCGTGGGGAACAGTCGGTCAGTTATTATATGATTTATGTTGTTAATCGTGATCCTTCCTTGCGACGGCAGACTTCTTATTAGTTCTCTGATACGTTATGTTCATGACCGGGAACAGAAACGGCTGAGGGGGAATCCCTGAATTCCTGACGTCTGTTACAGCTATTAGCATGCAGCCTAATCGTAAAGGCATCCTACACTAAGCGGTCCATGCAACCCGTCTTGCTTTAATGAGGGCTTCATAGTGTAGCGTATAGATCCGTTGCTAAGCCATGACTCTGTAAATAGCGACCGTTTCTGGGCAACGGCTCAGTAAATACGTTCCCATTGCTAGTCAGCAGATTCTTAATAATGCAACAGTTGGACTTCAACAATGGAAACTGTATGTTTTCTATGAGGTCCATGCCGAGATGTTACAAGCAAGAGGCAAAGTCATTTGGATGGTGGCTCGAATATCTCCACCGTGACCCTGCGAGTCGTAGGAGGCTACGGAAAGGAAAGTCTCAAATCTGAGACAGTAAAATAAGGTCGCGAGTCCCAGGGACTCAGATCTGAGAAGGACTGCGCTGGCGAGCACTAGAAGCATATACAAAAGACAGATCCGTCCTCTCGTGAGAGAGGGCGCCCCACAAAAATAAGACCGTAACTGTCAAACGGTAATAATTAATATCTGGTCATGAGCCCCAGATGGGGCTCGACACCAAGACTTACTGGCTGACTGGACGTCAGTCGCAATGTGACTTTGACTTTGACTTGATTTGGATAGTTTAGTTGAGTTCTGTACGGGAGTGTCTGTGAAGAGAGGACCTGAGCGCTTGAAGCTGAAGAATCTCCATTGTTAGAAACCGTTGCTACGGAACGGCTGGAAAAGTCTTAATGGGTGCTGTGGTGATTTCTCAATTGTGCACATTAGCGGTGGCGCTGTAATTGCTTGTAGTTCAGAGTCCTGTTTATAAGTTGTCAGTAGGTTTTCTCCGAGTACTTCGGTTTCCCCTGCCAATCTTCATTCCACCAGTTGCTCCACAATCACCCTCACCTATCTTCTGGGGCTGGTACAATAGGCCAGCAGTGGCCGCAGTACAAGGGACTTAGTCTCATCCCACTAGCAGTAAAGAAAGAAGTGGTCAGTAAATCGACTCACCAAATCAAACCCCGTATGTAGTCACACATACACGTGACAATGTATTTTCTTCACCTGCTGTCATTAGACTAATGTAATTAAGGAGGCTGATGTAGGATAGGCATACGGTAGACTTAGTTCAGTATAAAATCAGGTCTGTCGCTCTTTCCGCGCAGTGTTGGATTTGTAGCTTTTCCTAGTTGTTTGGTTCCCTGCGGATGGTGTGTGGGGATTAAGATGAGCCAAAATTCTCATCCATGTCAGTTTGGAGATTCAGTGTTCCAGAACTGGTTATACATCGAAGGACGCCACAGCATAATCTATGTTACGTCAGGTATAGATAGAAGATAAAATTTCTTCCGTATTTCGCTTGTCAGGGTGAGCTTTCAGACCCACAACCAAGGTTAGAAAGTATTACACAGAATGATTCTAAATTATTGTCGGGGTTTCTGTGGCCTCTAACCGAAACCCCGACGATAATTTAGAACCGATCTGTATATGATTAGCATGTGATGGCCTGATTTTCATACTCTCATCTTTATAGACCTCGGTATTAATGTCTTTGAATCCTTTACCCGGTAGAAGGTGTGTATGTATATATAAAGGTTAGTAGATATAGATTGATATTCATATCTATAACTTAATATTACGTTGCAAGAATTAAACACCAGATAGCGACTCACACACAGTATAAGAGACTCAATCCAAGTCAGCAAAAACTCGTAGTTTAGACACACAACAGAGCAGGAAGACACCCCCACACCATG
Source organism: Cryptotermes secundus (assembly GCF_002891405.2). Classification (NCBI taxonomy): domain Eukaryota; kingdom Metazoa; phylum Arthropoda; class Insecta; order Blattodea; family Kalotermitidae; genus Cryptotermes; species Cryptotermes secundus. The sequence goes on from NW_019745084.1 coordinate 370,002, forward strand.
GAGTAAGTACATACATAAACAAGTAATCATCCACAACATTATCTAGCTATGGCTCTACAGCCCTTATGGGCCTTGGCCGTTTTTTTTTTCAGTTTCTTAGCCGTACACAGTCGGTAGGAATCATTGGAAGGGGGATCAGTCAGTTTCAGGGCCGCTACCTAAACACAGAACAACCGCGGACAGACATCCATGCCTGGAGTGGGATTTGAACCCACGATTCCAATGTTCTAACCGGCGAAGACGGTTCATGCTTTAAACCGTGCGGCCACTGTGATATTCGGAATCTTAACAAACGTTATATTCAAAAATTATTAACGTAATAGACGTATATTAATATAGGGTACAGATACACGGCCGCGTAAATGAGACTACGGATCGAATATCAGAATCACAAAACAAACACAACAGTTTCAACCAACAATTTCTGAACACCTGATGATGACTGTGTCGGTCTAAACATATAGCATTGTACAGAAGCTTTTAAATAAGTTCCAGAAGGACGCGTTTCACGTAAGGCGGTGAGTCACTGACATATGTTGAGTGATAAATGATCGACAGCAAGACGTTACAGTGTGTTCCATATTGTACATCTGCTTATTTCAGCCGTTGTGACGAACTGTTGCCTGATGCGACGCCCTGGAAATCGATTAAGACATGGGTTAAATTATTTGAGTACATGGACCCCCCCCCACCTCCAAACCAAAAGAACTTCATGACCATGGGAACTTCTATTCCTAAACCCCGAAAATTAATTTAGGACTTAGGAGCGGCTTAATTTCTTGGAAATTATTAGCGAGGTTTCGGTTCGAATCTCGACCGCAATATAGTTATCCTGACCGAGGTTTTTCATGGTTTTCCTCAGTCCCACCACGCAGGTTTCGGGACAGTACTTCAATTAAATCACGACCGCTACTTCTAACTCCAATTCATCATCGTCTTCCCACCATTCGACGCTATATAGCCTGGATATTCTGAGTGGGAACTGTCAGACCCGATCTTCGTTACACGAGAAGTGGGTTGCTCAGGGCCCGACCCGTTACAAGGCCCATTAAAACTTTTGAAACTTTGTACAACTAGAAGCTCCTTGTGTTAGTAGATCATCTCATTGTTGCCGGCGGAAATACATAACCAGCAAGTTAACGAGCAGACAGCAGGATCTTCCAGCGCGTCATCTTTTCTCCAAATCTGTCAACTTCATTACTTGTCACTCATGTTGTCTTTAACCTGAAGTAAGGTTGTGCTGGTTGCTCAAGCAGAATAATGTCATGAGAAATGAAATTAATTGGGAGAACAGCTCGTAACTTCTTGCTGTGTAATGAGACAAGTGGCAGGCCACTGATATGCTTCCGGCTTGAGGACCAAGGATGTGGTAATGTCCTCCTTGGTCCGGGCTATCCTGTAAGTCAGGGACCGGTGGTACATGAATATGGAGCAGTAGCAGGCGAAAGCCGAAGAAGCTCGAAAAGAAACGTGCCTCGGTCAGTTAATCCAAGCAGGGAACTGTCCCCCGGCCTTCGACTACAAGTGCGAAAGCCTCTTCTACGAGGCCAGGGTACCTTTCGATAAGGGAATACAAAGGAAGCAGAGGATGATAGCGAGGAACTCAAAAAGATTTTCGAAGAAAGAATGAGAACCAGCAAATGTTTCGTCACGGACGGCTCGAAAATGGAGGACAAACCATTCGTAGGGTTCGCATAGATATAAAAGATGGTCGTAATAGAAAATTCAGGATATCTAAGATAACGCCCACATTCACGGCGGAAGCACTAGCAATTGCCGAAACACTAGGAATCGTTGAAAAAATAGACTCGGAGTAAAATTTCACGATTTTCACCGACTCGGCAAGCGTGTTAAGAGGCATTAGTAACTTCTCTACAATAAGCAACACATCACACCTTACACAAATGCTTAAAGATAAAATAGACTGAAATCGCGAAGGAAAGAAATCCAATTTTACTGGCTCCCGGGGCACTGCGGAGCTGATGTTAAGGAGAGGACCGACTCGGAGGCAGAGCAGTCAGTCAAAGAAGGCAGAAATAGTCAACTACCGTTAGCAGTGGCAGCTCTTAAAACTGAGTGGAAAATGAAAGGCAAAGAAGAACTTCACAGTTTTTGTCAAAACACCAAACGGGACAGAGGAGAAAGCTACTTTGAAAGGCGCTGCAGGAACGGCTCGTCTCCGGGGTTCCGCGAAATAAAAATGAACCGTCGTGCCTTCGTGTCAATAAACCGTACGAGAGCAGGTCACTCAGTCTTGAAGCAAGCCTAAACAGATTAACGTTGTGACCACGGCCGAATGCGAATGTGGTGATGGGCTGCAAACGGAGGAACAAATCTTCTGGGACTGTAAACTGTACTAGGACAAACGGGCAACACTGATGGACATACCCAAAGTTAGCTACAGAGCTCTTAAGGCTAGAGGAAAATATATTTGTGCAAGGCGTCTGTTACTTCATAAGCAACATTCCTATATTGATTTAAAAATAAATATGTTAGATGTTCGGAGATGGAATAAATAGCAATGCTTGTGATCAAGATATCCCTTTCGTAACTGTTGGCGTGTTTGTAGTGCTCGGTTTGTGTGACTGTGTGGGCGCTGAGTCGTCATGTGCAGAGCGCAAGTGTTCTGCGCACGCAAGAATCCGTCGTAGGAAGGATGAAAAATCCCATGTGTCAAATGGTGACAGGAGGTATTTCTCGTTGACGTGCTCAGACGTTTTGTTGTGAATAATTTCATGTTTATAATCGAGATATTTCGTTCATACAACGGAAGAAGCTAAACGTCGAGCCATCTTGGGTTATAACATTTCTGAATTATATTCTGAGGTTATAACCGTTTGCTTACGCGTTGGGCTCCACCTTCTCTCTGTAACCGTCCAGCCCTTATTTTGGTGCCATCTCCTCTCTTACGGTTCTTTTGGCCCCTTGGTTGCTGGTTGCAGCTGCTCCTCTAGTCGTTCCCTCTCACCTGTTGTTACTCCGAGTTTGCAGGTTGCTGCTGCATCCTTCTCCAGTTCTGTTTCCCTTTTTGTTGTGGTTGTGGATAACTGTTTGCGGGATATGGGTTACATGAATGCTGGGCGCCAGTAAGCTTACTGTAAAGGCTTACATTTCGGGGAAAAAGGGGGATGAACCGGAAACTACAGGTGATAGGTACCGCATTCTCACTAGAGCGATGAGATTCTGTCTCAGGGTGAATACGGGCCTCGCGTCAGCGGGAAAGATAAGAGTGTTTATAGCTAGGCACTACCACGCACTGTTTAATGAGCAGATCTTGATATACATGTAACAGCACTTGTCCTTAATCCCTTAAACGAACTTGGAATCACTCAAATTTTTTCGCCCGGATCCCTGGCTAGTTATTTAGCGACTGCTTTTTTTTTAGCACAACACTTAGAAGTGATTACACTTTCACTTAAACTTTTAAGCCAAATTAAGAGTCACACTCATTTTTGGTGTCTACTTAATTTTGCAGAGTTATTCAGAGATCGTTTCCATAACACACTTAAACATGATTCTTTTTTAACTTTGACTTTTAAACCCAACTGCCAGTGACGCTAGTTTTTCGGCTGTACACTTGGAGAGTTGTTCACAGACTCCCTTAGCAGACTCACTCTGCTTTGAAGCAAGAAATCTTCACAGCTTCAGCTCCGCCTCCAAGTTACTACCCTAATTTCGGCTGATTGGAACAATTCGAATTTAGGGAGTTAACCGCAATTTCTCACTGCTAATATCACCTAGCTTTAGTTTGGGACTTTGGACTTTAAAGTCCTAACGTCGTTTTTGACAGTTGCTTGAAAAATTATACCAGTAGCGTGGGTTGCTGGCCTTCCCACTTTTGACTTACGGGGTTCAAAACCTGTCAAGTGTAACTTTACCAAAGGATCCCGCCGGTCAACTTTCGAACTGAATTTCTTGGAAAACTGCGGGGTGCTTCCTGCCTGGTCTTTGTAGCAGTGAAGCAGGCCCTATTCTTGAAACCAAGAATCGGGCTAAATCACCCTTGAATGTTCCTTACTACATCCTGTGCTTAATTACTATAAAATGAAATCTTGATTACATATAAAGCTGGTTGTGTTAGTGGTACGGCTACAAGGTGTCCTATTCGAATCTCGACATGGTCACCGACTGCCCTGACTGAGGCTTTCATGGGTTCTCGCGGTTCCTGCATAATAATATCGCGACGGCTCCTTGCAGCAGAAAGCCGCCACCGCTTCTTTCTGCGTACTGTTTCTCTCATTCCGAAATTAGTGACTCTTCAGACTTCGTTAATGTTCTAATGTTGTAAAGAGCACGACGTGTTATACACCATCGTCAGAATCCTTTAGAATTAATGTTCACTTCATCATTCTTTAATAATCTTGAGGTTTGACGCTGTACACTGAGCTACTGATAGTGTCGTTAAATAAACCACCGAATATGGCGTTTCTTTATCATTCGGATTGTAATTTGTATCTCTCATTTTCAGGATGGAGGAACTTTGAAGTACTCGCCTCAAGGTTCAATGACGGGCAAGGCCAACGCGAGGAGGCGGCAGGAGTGAGATTTTGGAACGATTCTTCCGAATAATGTGTCCGCCATGTTGAAAGTGTTGCGCCGGGGCTCGACGCGCTACTTGGCGCTAAGTGCCGTCCTGCTGACAATACTGCTGTGCCTCTACTACGCTAACTACAACACTACACCCACCGGCAACGCGACCGTTGTCACTTCCTCGGCATCCGCGTCGGACGTGGCCAAACTGCCCGTCGAGCAGCGAAAAGACGAGGATACGGCTGCAGTGCCGGGTGATCATGGCCCCCTCACCGCTGAGGAGCGTGTGCCTGAGGCAGACCTCCTGGAGCCCGATCCTGACAGCCTCATCACGCAGGACACTTGTCCGGTTCTTCCTTCCTCCAAGACCGACGTCGACACGGTGGAGCAGTTCAAAAAGTTCGAGTTCCAGGTAAGACCCAGCCCCTGGAAGTAGGTACCATCATGTGTTGTGGTAGGTGTTTGACAATGACGGCACATCTGATTGTGTGTGCCGTGAGATCCTCAGATGCCTAACAAGATGATACAAGCTTGTCTTTTGTTATGCTTCGGTCTCTGAGTTGCAAGAAGTGGACAGTGATGCTTCCAGCCTCAGCGCGCACACTGTGTTCCGTGATCGCAGTTTTTGCTGTGGTGGCTGAAATTTGTTTTCTTCATCGGGTACGTTGTTGGTTTTTCTTGGATGAACATGAGGTGTAAGTTAGCTTGGAGAATTAATGGTTGCATATCCAGCGAAATCATGAACTCATCATACGTTGGATTATCTGTGTCCATATATTTGTCGCTCCCTTGATGCTCCATTTTTTTTACTTTTTTTTTTGTAGTATTTCTACCGTGACTTGCATGAACATAAGGACACCCGCACGCGAAAACGTTTCAATAAGTTATATGGATCAGTAACTGAAGAAAGGTTTTGGAGAGTCAGTACTAACCAAGAAGGGGCACGCGGTAGCGTAGTTGGTTGAGGCACTATGCTACAAGCCGGAAGGTCGCGAGTTCAAGTCCCAATGAGGTCACTGGATTTTTTTCAATTGACCTAATCCTTCCGGCCGCACTGTGGCCCTGGGGTTGACTCATACTCTAAGAGAAATGAGTACCAGGAATATTCTTGGAATATTCTTTGGGGTAAAGGGTGGCCGGCGCGTAGGGCTGACAACCTTGCCGCCATCTATGAGCCAATTGTCTAGAAAATGTGGGGTGGGAACCTCAGCATCCCACAACTCTATGGGCCTCCACTGCCTGTTACAGGGATACCTCTACTTTTTCCTTTATAGTACTAACCAAGAACTGCGAGAATTATATAAAACCGTCTATCTGGTATCGAAAGTTAAAGGGAGAAGTTTGGAGTGGTTTCAGCATGTCATTACAGTTGTGGCCGACGGCATTGGACGTTGCACCTTCTATAATCGACCAACTCAAACGCAAACCCTCTGTATCCCGGTAGGGTAATTAGTAGTTTGATAGAGCAAGGATTTGTCTGAAGGAATATTGCGTGTGGAACCTTAGCCGACGGAGTGTAGGTCAAGGAATTGCACAGATCAGGAGTTAAATTGAAGCAGTCGCAAGCCGTATTATTCTTAATTGATGTGTACACAAGACTAATTTATTAACTCACTGGCACTTAATGAATAACAATATAAAACCTTTTCCATTGTCAGACCACAACGTTCATTTTTATAACTGCATTGCTTATAGCGCATGGTTTAATTTTACTAGAAGTACAGGTGCTAGTTGTATCGGGCGTAGAAGTACAATTGCTAGACGTAGAACTAGTGGAAGCGGAAGCGCCAGTAGAGATGCAATTAACAATCACAGATACAAGTCGAGGAAGCCGCTGGAGGAGTCTGCAGCTGCTGTCAGAAGTATTAGATCGCGGAATGAACTCAAACTCGAAGTAGAACTCGCCACGAAGAAAACAGATTTAAATAGACTCGGGAGGCTGGTCCCGCCAAACTCCCAGATGATGTAAGAATTTATGTTAGGGTCCACGCTCAACCAAATATTTATAATAATCGGACTGTTAGTTTTGACAAGCGAATGCGAATTCTGATTAGCCGAACGTGTAACGCCGGTGCATCCCACAAACACGCGACATTATCGCGCTAAACACCGTCAAGCCGCCCCAAAATGAGACTCACTGTAAGAGGAATGTGACAATAAGCGAATCCGAAGGAAGCCCATGATTACGCTTCTCTACCGCACATGCTCAGCAGACAGACAGTGTCCGGGTGTCTTATAAGCATTTTTATGTACCAGTTAGTATCCGGAGTTCGAAGTCGGGCTTCTCTGTCACAGAGTGGATCTGCGGGTAAAGCGGCCGGGGCGTGAAGCTGACCACTCACCTCCAACTAGTGCCGAGGTCAAGAAAACGTGGGGCTGTACCTCTTCATGGCGTAGTGCTTAATTAGTTAAGTAAAGGCAGAATGTTGCCCTTTTTTACCTTTATACGTACTTTACTCTTCATCCAACCCCATAAACAAAAATGTAACGGTATTAGGTGCGGAGATCGTGGTGGCCAGTTACTGGTACTGCCAAGTCCGCCCCGCTGATTAGGGAAAATGTCATTGAGGTGTTGCATCACAGTCGGGTATATTGAGAAGGGGCTCCATCATGCATAGCTCACAAACTGCCACAGTCGATAATTTTGTGGACTGGCCGCAAAGCATTGTTGCAGTGCTCTACAGTGAGAGACGCCTTACGGCAATTTCCCGCCAGTATATTTCAGCAACGTTTTCGGCAGCTATATCAACGTTGGTAGACTTGAATAGCGGCCAAAGGCAACTATTTTGAGAGTCTATATGTATCTGTAAGTGTATGTGAATGAGTTTCATGGAGGTAGACCTAGGCCCAAATTGGGGCTGTAGCGCCACAGAAAAAAAAGTGTATGTGAATACCTTGTAATACGATGCGATAAAACCACAGTCCACAAATTTAATGACTACCACGTATATATACGAGTATGGCTAACATGTGCTATGTGATCATTATTCTAATAACTTGTGGTTGAAATTTCAAGTGGTTTGATGTGTCTTATGGGATGTTACGTCTTGTAGTCTGGTGAAAGTCAACCAAAGTTTCGGAGGAACATACCCCGTTCATCTTCAGGGACGAAGAATAAGTCGAAGAAACTAGCTTGAAGGCATCAAATTCTCGTCATCGTGCCTGCCTTCTTCAGGTGGCCTTTGGCTGTGTTAGCTGCGGGCTTGCTGCTTTCATGTCTTGTGAGGCCCAGTTAATTTGCTGTACGGCAAGCATGACAGGGTTGGGACCCGGCGGCGAATTCATTTTCCGAGATGAAAGTAAATATTTTACGTTGCGAGACGATGACATTAAAAGTAAAAGAAGTATCATTTTCAGAGGTACAGCGTGTTTAATTCTGACATAAAGGAGACCGTGCTACCAATTTTCTTGCTGAATGGCTGCAGCCTTTCTGTACGTCTGCTTTCAGATCTCCCGTGGATATGTTGATAGAAAGACATTTCCGAAGTAAATTAAATTTTGGTCTTAGTTGAAGCGCTTTGGGTCCTTGAGGAACTTGCGCTGCCATTCTCTGTGTAGAATACCAATCAGCATGTTAACAAGTCTGGGAGCACAGTCTGAACTGAAACGCATCTGAATTGCATGAGGAATAAAAGAGTACAGGAGTGTACACGGAGTTAGGAGAAACTGAGGGGGACAGATCACTGGGAAAGTGTAGACTTGGATGCTAAGAGAATATTGTGGCATGTATACCCGTTGTTATGCAACGATCACGAAATAAGCAGATTTACAAGAGCCGTTACTAGGCATCGGTCTGTGAACAGTAACAGGGAACTGCGTTTTCTGTGCGGGCCGTGCTGAAATATTACAAGCAGAGGCACTTTGTTGGCGAGTTAGTCAATCAGTGAGGTAACCCCTGGGGTTCAGTTGTGAGCTGTTGCTGTGAGAAGCTGGTAGCTGGGGCCGGGTACAGTTCGGGAACCCAGAGGAAGGGGAACATCCGTCGTTGAAGCCGATTTTAAGCAACGGCAGTGAAGCCGAGCCTGTGGACACTAGTGTTTGTGTAATAGTGAGCTCTAAAGTGTACTAAGGACTTGTATAAGGGTTCAGTAAATCCAATTATCAATGCAAACCCAGTTTTTAGTCAGTCACATGATAATATTATACTGGGTCGTAGAGAAATAGAATGGAGCGGACTGGATTCTCGTAGGTTAGGGTGGAGACCAGTGAAGGGCTTTTGTGAACATGGGAATTAATCTTAACCTTCTATGAAGTATTGGAATGCAACATTTCAGAAAAAATAATAGACAGAAACAAATGACATTAGACAGGCTTCTCTCCAAAGGAAAATCAAGCGGTGGTAGTGCTACCGAACCGCAACTCTCAACCAGTGGATTCCGGTGAACAGTAATATCCCTCCTACTGATATTATTGATTGATTATTGTACAGTATTTTTATATATGTACTATTATAAGTAAAAACATTCAATTACTGAAATTAAATATACATTTGTTTTATCATTTTTACGAATATGATATTTTGAAATAGGCACTTAAAATGCTTCATATCGGGTAACTTTTGTGGGTCTGGAAGGGATAACTTCAATTTACATTGTTTGAAATGTGGAAATTTAACTCGAAAGTTGAACTGTCCCCGGGAACGGATTGTGTTCGAAGCTCAGTGTATAAGGCTTCAGCTTGGGTGGGCTGTTTACACCACGTGGAATAAATGATTTCAGGGGGGGGGGAGATTGCCAGGGGTGACATGTGGAATGCTCTTTCTGGACCTCGGGAAACTGTTTCGGGAGAATCGGAATCGTGCTGTGAAGGTGATTGAGGTGATTGTAGTGTCTTCACAACTGTAAGAATTTATATGAAGCGTTGGTAGCCTTGAACAGCCATCTGCCACTTCCTCAAGTGTAAACCATCCGACTTTCTGTGGCAACAGCTTCGCTTGCGCCTCGTCGTTTATGGTCCCCTAGTCTTGCAGTTACTTAATGGCGCATGTATTTGCTGTGTTGATAAAACTCACCGTACAGTCGCTGTTTTTCTCATTCTCTGTGCCCCAGACGCCAAAGAGCACAGCTTGGAACTTTCCAGCTGTCTGCTTGTTTTTGAAATCTGCCGACCCGATAACGAAACAGCTCAGTCACTTAATCATCATAAAATATGAACATAATGATGCTCCATGCGGTCATGGCAATAGTGTGCCGGTAGAGCAGTGCACGCGGTGGCTACTGGTGCGCTGGAACTGAGATTGCCAGGGTGATGACTACGAGGGATGCCATCTTCTGGATTGCAACGCCGTGTAGACCAGAAAGAGTCCCTCCATCTTCAGGGTGTAAAAGTAACGTAATCACTTGCCCGAGTGAAGCAAGCGGCGAGCAAATGCCGGAGATGGACGCGATATATTTCTACGAGTAATCTCAGTAGCATCCCCACTGTCAGCTGTCATTTGCTGGAAATGCTTATTTACAACACCTGTATGTTTTGTGCTTAGGTTATGAGTACACAAAGCGGGGTCGTTAGTCTAAATATAACTGAAATGTCTGCGAAGATTATGATAATCTGGATTGTAACGCCATGTAGTTCGGCAGTAGTCCGCCAGCGTTTCGGAGAAATGTATCGTCTACATGGTCGAGGTACTCTTCCTTTTTGTCACTTCTATTAGATCTCGTGACAGTCATTAACTTTCTTGTAGTTCCCTTCTTCCCTATTACAAGGCCTATTATTCCGCTGTCTTACGCCTCATTGGCTTTTCAACCCTGAAGATGGAAGCGCTATGTTCTTACACAACCTCCTTGGACGTATACAGAACTACACGGAAGATGGCACGCTTCATAGTGACCGCTATGAGAATCTAAAATCCAATGAATATTTATATTTGCCAGTGCCCCTTCATTCCACCCGTCCACCTGTCCCAGTCCCGTCTGTACGAGTGCACATCGGCATGTCCATCTTCCTGTCTTTTAACCTCCTCACCTCGTATAATTTCAGGCAGCCAAACACCGTATCGACACGTGACACCGGTTAGTGACAGTGGTTTTAATAGAGTTTCCTGTGTCGTTGACCAAGTCTGACATTTTTGTCCCCCATAAATGAAACAGAATTATGCGCTGGCATCAAAAGCAACACTGTGACGAAACTGGTAGCGCAGTACAGTAATCCACATAACACATAGCACCATTCCTTACTTCGAGACATATGTTGTAGATAATATGTGATTGGCGAAGTCCTGGAAGAGGGCCCTTTTGCCGCATAATTACTCACCTTTTCTTAATTGGAGGTTCATTACCGTGTTTACAACTGTTCGCTACCTGTTCCTGTTCTGAGCTAGATGAATTCTCTCCAGATCCTACCAGAGTTGTTTCATTAATCCATGTGGATATTATTTTCCTCTCTACGTCAAGGTCTTCCAAGTGAGGACGCGCTGCTTCTTAGTTTACATGACAAGACGACATCAAAGCGAACTTCGCGTTCTTGTGGTTGTAACTCTGTTTCGTATCGGGGATATTCTAGGTTCGTATCCAGGTCCGCGAGCCCGGTATTTTGATTTTCTCGCCGTGTTTCTGATCCCTGAATAGAAATGCAGAGCCGGTGGTCTCATGCCACAGCGGACCGCCTCCACAGACTTTGCGCTTCAGTAACTCAGTCGGAACTATATAAACACCGCTGAAGGAACGTCGTTAAACAAATGAATAAGCCAATTCATACAGGGACTGGGTTGGGTGAAGCATCATGAAAAGAAGCTATAGGAAGACATATAAAATGTGACCGGATAAGATTGGCAGTAACAGTGCTTATTGTGGTAATATGAATTGTATATCTGTTTCATTTATTTCTAGTTCCGGATGAGGTCATTGGGTTTTTCAGTTTACCTAATCCTTCCAGCCACACTCCAGCCACACTATTGCCCTGGGGGTCGACTCAGTCGTTAACAGAAGGGGTACCTGGAATCTTCCTGGGGGATAAAGGTCGGCCGGCTCGTAAGGCCGACAACCCCAGCACCATCTGTGAGTCGATTGTCTAGAAAATGTGGGAGCCTCGACGTCTCACAACTGTATGGGCCTCCACGGCCTGTTACAGGGATAGCTCTGCCTTTACTGAGAACACTGTTAGTATCTCAGTGCATGCAGTGTGGTTGACAACTTAATGTCTTATCTTCAGAAACTTATACCTGAGGTCTTTCACAGTCAGTAATATCGTATGTCTCATTCTCAAAGATTATGATATGGCGCATGATAAAGCGCAGGGAAACTTTGTACTTTTGGGGCTCCAGAAATGTTGCCCTTCGCAGGAAATAAATCCCAGGCGTGTAGTTCCGGCTACTCTTTTTTTACTGAGCCATAGCATCCGCAGATTCATCACACGTCGTGGCGTATCATGGAGATCTGCAGGGTTCCTATTTCGATAGTGGGCAGGATTCGTTCCGTCCAGATCGGCTATCACAGCGCTGTTCGTTTGAATACACGTTTGCTGAAGCGGTAACATTACTCACTCACATTCAGGAGGACCGCACCTTAAATCTCAACCAAAACACAAAGTATCCTGACTGAGGAGACGAATTGCTTTGTAGTCCAGGGATTCACCACCGTTTCAGAAGGACTTACTGTCTCTACCTTCAGGATCTAAGAGTCATCCAAGCAAGTAGCCAACAAGAAGCAGGCTGCGACAGGAGCGGTCCACTGTTTCCGGATTACACGACATCAGATACCGCAATTAAATACTGTCACGTGTATGAGTGAATGTAGAAGGGCTTGGATTGGTAATTGGATTTATTGAAAACTTACAGAACGTAACTACAAGTAACTGTAGCGCTATCGCTCATTCTAACACTGTACAGTTCACTACAGTACGATCTCATTCTTCTCACTATGCTGTGTCCTTATCAGTCGTTGCCTGGTAACGGCTTGCAATGCCTCTATGTTCACGTCCTTACTGGCCGGGGGCTGTCGCACCACTAACTAAACTCTAGACTCGTCCTACTTGTAACATCTCCCAACATTTGTTTTACTGTTGCGTCACTTAGCTATCTCACGGACCGCGTGGAGAAAACCGCTTCCAAGTTACTCATATCTTGCATGCTAGAAATCTGTCGCGGCCATTGCCTAGCAACGGTTGTTGTTTACAGTGACATTATCTATCAACAGCTGTTGTATAGGTGCTTGCTTCGCAGTCGTTGCTTAGCAAGATGTCTACATGTCAGAGTTTGTTTCGCAGTAACTACCGAGTGAGCCGTAGGTCGAGCATATCCTGACTAAGGGTTTTCTTGATCCTCCTCAGGCATATTGCCTGAAGCGTAGAGTCCGTGGCTCACAGTGCTCCAAATTTCGGTTATTCCCACGCAGAGTGGAGACACGGAGACACGGTGCGACATTTGCGTTGACATTACGAGGCACGGCGCCCTGACCTTTGTGCACTGACGCACCGAAGCGGAGAAGTGACTGAAAATATCTGGGCAAGAAGTTTAGGGGTTGCGTGCATGACGGATATAGCGTCACTCTTACAAGCTTGCGGGAAGCTGAGTATTCCCGGAGCCAGGTTCAGTGGCTGTTAGAGTATCCGGCATTGTTTACATGTAATTAAACTCAACCAAATTAAAAGACTCCTGTTTTCGGGGGTGTAACTCCAGGTAATTCAATGGAAGTTCACCTACGGTTCGGAGGAATGCTCTGCTTCCATCGTCAGTGTCGATAAATAAGACAAACAAGAAACCAGCATCGAACAGGCAGTAAGTAACTTAAACGTCCTTAACTTCTTAACTTAATTTTGCGTAAGTCAATATTAACCTTTTATATAAAACGTAAAAAAAAAACTATCGCTGTAAGAGGGCGTGGAGTCCATATGTTTGTGAGACGTCGAGGCTGCCACACTATCTAGACAGTCGGTTCACAGATGGCGGTAAAGCGGCCGTAGTATGAAGCTGGCCACTCACCTCCGGCTAGTGCCGAGGTGAAGGAAATGTGAATCTATATATCCACTCCCCCATACGCCTTCACGGCGTAGTGCTTAATTAGTTAAGCACAAGGACAACTTTACTAACACAACAGCATTATATGATTAAAAATTATTATTCTCTTCCATTACGTAATTTTTGCCATTCTCATTGGATTTCGTAACTCATGCAGAATGGTTTCGTCAGCTAAGCGAACGGTAGGAATGTAAGTATAGTGTCCTTGAGTTACGTCATTCTTGCACAAAGCCTCGCGCCGTGTTGGAGCAACTCCCTTATTACAGACGTCATAGAGTTCCTTTCGTAATGTTATTAATTTGTAAAAGAAAAACAGGTTGGTATAAAATCGCAGTGCATGCAGAGGTCACGGGGAAGTAGCGGAAACAGGAAGTGCAGTTTCTGAATCACTTCGTCTAATGCAACAAGCCTTTCAGAACACTGGAGCCACATCTTCCCAACTTCCATGTATGCTTGCATAAGAAAGAAACACAAGGTACTGAAAGGTTCAGCGTGCATCGTGGGACACAGAAAGATGTTGCAATCTTCCACGTAAGAAACAAGGACACAACTTTTTTCAGGATTCATTGTCTGTATGAAGTCCATGCAGAACCCTTCTTACAAGCATCCACAAGTTTATTTCTCGACATATCCTCCACTAACATTGATACACCTGCCTCATCGCTTTACCGGTGCGTCGAAACCCGCAGTGTACAAGTCTTCTGACTGCTGTCTCAGCCACTTCCGCACCTCCGTTTCATCCTCTTCGTCATCAGCGAAACGTTTGTTACCAAGACGGAACTGCCATACGCGACAAACACTTCCCACCCTAAAAAGGAAACATTTATTTATGAATATCCTTTGCATTGGGCCCTTTTGCCCTCAAGAAACCCACAACAGGACGCTGCTCTTCGGTGATACACTCATCAAGCACTGTCGCCATTTTGACACTGAAACCATCCTCCGGACATGCGCATGCGTGTATGCTACGTAGACTGTCACGAAGCTGGACTGTGCTGCTACCTAGTGATACACATAGAAAACCTATCGCATCCTTTACATCGATTACAGCTGTTTTACTTCGATTTGTAATCTACTCGTATTTACTGACTCTTCATATTATATATTACGGTCATATTAAGCTGGCTCGTGATATACTTCAGACTATAAGACCACTAGTCTTGTTTATCAGATAAACCAGTATTGTGATTTGTGTTGGTATGCCATTTAGACTGGTGTATGGGTTTCAAAGTGGAATTACCGTCATCATGTTTTCTTCAGGGTAGAACTGCATGAAGATGGAGGCTGTGCCCTCCCATAACAGACTACAGCACGATGCAGTAACTCAGATCTGCTAGCAGGGTTCCACTGTTTCAGACTCATATCCTTCCTCTGTCTTCACTGACAGTTACCCCGTAAATAGTGGCAGAATGCTTTTCGTAAATGCTGTACTCACCTGTTAGACTGTATGGTCATAACTCATAATGTAGTAGGTTGGTACCGACGTTTCGGGTTAACATGCTGGTTACATATTACAGAATGTTGTACCTAAACATTGTTATCCACCTACAAGACTACACGGTGTCACCATGAATTTGAGGCACTCGTTTTGATGGTCCGAACACCTGCGCTAGAACTCTGCGTTGGAGTGTCTAGGCGCGATCCCCAGGGTCATCAAGGGAGGGGAGTGTTCAAGTGATTTGAATTAGAACGGTGTAGTGATGTAATTGCTCTGTTGCTATGGAAACACAGTGTTTAGTGTTTAATGAATGCCGAATGGACCGAAATCATTGTAGCAGCTTTGTTTCAGCGTTAGACCAAGTATCTATATGTAATAATACAAATGCCGTCCTGAATGCAACAATTTATTTGGTTGTAGATCTTTGTCTTTTCATCCTCTACACTACATGTTTCGGCCGTAATTGGCCATCATCAGGTGTATTTTTCACTACGTGGCTGTCACACTGCACACAGTCCAAAATCTAAAACATCAGCCTGTCAGCTTTGTTTTAAAATCTCGCCAACACACGCTCGTCAATTTGATTTTAGAATTCCAGTTTAAATTTTAAAATTTCTAAAATTTAAAGTTTTAAATACCAGGGACTCCTGCTCTTGTCTACGTGTGCTGCAGCGGCTATTTCTTGTTTTCAACACCGTTCATGTATTGTTCTGTGCAGGCTCCCTGTGTGCGTGTCGCTGCTCATCTTTAAAGATACAAAAATGCAAAAGTATTAAAGATGAGCAGCGACACGCACACAGGGAGCCTGCACAGAACAATACATGAACGGTGTTGAAAACAAGAAATAGCCGCTGCAGCACATGTAGACAAGAGCAGGTGTCCCTGGTATTTAAAACTTTAAATTTTAGACATTTTAAATTTCAAACTGGAATTCTAAAATCAAGTTGACGAACGTGTTTTGGCGAGATTTTAAAACAAAACTGAAAAGCTGATGTTTTAGATTTGGGACTGTGTGCAGTGTTACAGCTACGTAGTGAAAAATACACCTGATGATGGCCAGTTACGGCCGAAACATGTAGTGTAGAGGGAAAAAGACAAAGATGTACAACCAAATAAATTGTTGCATTCAGGACGGCATTTGTATTATTACATATAGGAGTATATAGCGCAACAGGATGCTTAAATATAATATATTAGACGAAGTACTTGACAGTCCTTAGTTTGCCCTGTTGTTTTACAACGCTATACCATGTACCGTTGTTTATGAGAATTATGGTTGCGGATGATTTCTGTTTGTGAAGTGGATGAGCAGAGCTCTATATGCAGTTTTGAATCAATTCTGCAGAGATGGGGTATCCCGCGAATAAAATTGTAAAGCTAACCCTGTAAGAGGCCATGGAGGTCCATAGGGTTGCGAGGCGTTGAGGCTCCCACATTCTCCAGACATTCGGTTCACAGGTGGCGGTGAAGTTGTCAGCTTTACGCACTGGCCGTCTTTTACCCCCAGGAAGATTCCTGATACTCATTTCTGTTAGAGGTTGAGTTACCCAGGGCCATAGTACGGCTCGAAGGATTAGGTCAATTGATAAAACCAGTGACCTTATCGGATATCTAACCCGCCACCATTAGGTTTGTAGCATAGTACCTCAACCAATTACAATATCGCATGCCCCAGAATCAGTTGTAACATGTAATAGAATTTGATTCATTGTTGAGTTTGAGAAGTACAACAAGTTTAGATTAGCTCTGATTTATGTAGTGTATTGGTTTAACATAATACGCAGATAGCTAGGACGTAACCTGAATCCGACATTGAGAAAACTGTTGAGTTCAAAATGTTTACATTTGCAAAATAGTGTAGCTTGTTGTTCGTATCATACATAATCACCGACCAGGTTAATGATGTGATAACTCATTAGGACTTGTACTAGGAAGATACCTGATATGAATATCGGCCTGGTCACAGGATATTCTGACGGTGGTGATTCGTGGTATTCCTCCGTCCTTCCAGGCAGACGCCGGTGTAGCGCCTCAAATATGCCACGACCGCTTCCTTCAATTTCCTTTCCATTTTTTTTTCACAAACCATCCTAACAGTCGACGCCATATATATTATTGTAAGGTACTGACAGAATCATGAAACAGAAAGACCATAGGCATCACAGCATAACACGGCAGGTAGTAGTAGTTTCTTTAATCGTAGAAATAGTTCCAGAAATAATGTTTACGTAAAATGGTAGATTTTATTCGATTAAAATTTGGCGACGCCTTAATTTCATAGAAATTACAGACCTGGGTTTGCAGAAGCCGGGAATGTGGATCTTGTACAGAATGACAAATTATGCAGTGATTTCCTTTGCAAGTTCTGTATACGCGAGGTTCTCATGGCGTATCAGTTGTCCCAGCGGCTATTCAGTTCCGCCAAAATTCTACGAAGCATGACCTCGTATATTTTCCGTAATGGTCTGTGTGATTCAGATCCTCAGCGCATGCGTTGTTTGACACAGGAAGTAGATTGCTCACGAAATCCCATGACTATAAACTCAAGAGAGTTACATACGGTGACCTTGGCGCCCATGGAATTAAGCCCACACGACCACCCTTTTGACAGGACAATCTGTACGGAAAATCTCCGGGAAGCCTGATAACATGTAGTCGAAGCACTGGTTCCCCCAAATTCTAAGTTCTTAAGGGTCCATCTCTACGAAACAGGGTGCATCATGCCTTGTTTAGGCAGCCTCACTGCGTAATTGTGTGTGAGGTTCTTCCCCTCATATGAATACCGAAATATATTGAAAACACAGTCCAGTATATTTGAATAGTCATTGAACAGCGTTAGTGTACAGCATAAACTGTCATTTATTTACTCGATTACTCGAAATATGTTGACCTCAAAAGGTCGTGGTAATGGGGCTTCTGTTAACCACTACCTTTAGTAAAATCACTCAGGGTTACTAGGAAACTGTTCTCTGCTCCTAAAAACCTTTATGAAAATTAATAGAAACACATATGGTGTAATGTTTTGATATTGTATGTAGACCTGTTGCTAGACAACGACCGTGGAATAAGGAAATTGCAATAGCCGTTGCTGCAAACAAGTGTGCTTTACACGGCAACAGTGAGATACAACAATAATTGGAAACCCAAAAGATGAACGGAACAGTGGCACGGAAACAGAGGAAGGGTGTTTTCTGTGCGATCCGTGCCGTGTTATATATATAAGAAGGACTAATTTAGAGTGCGTGAGTCAGTCGAGATTTCCTATAGCCGAGGCCGTCGGCAGTTCGGAAACGCAGAGGAAGGGGAACGTCCGCCGTTGAAAGCCGTTACCAGACAACGACTGGTGAAGACAGCAGGCTGAGAGGATTTAAGTGTGTGCTGCAGTGTACTGTAAAATGTGTGAATTTGCTTGCAGTCACGGTTCTCTAAAAATTAAAGTCTAGATTCACTCGATCACGTGACAGTATAGTATACTGATGACATCCGTTTTAAAGTGTTTACCTGCTTTTACTAATTGTTATATGAACAGTGAATGTGTGTACTAAATTACTGGTTAGCAGAACATTACTGATCGTGTCCCCTTCAGGCAGAAGAATGTCGGGCATTGAGTCAGTGAATACCGTCTTGGGCCGTCATTTGGACGGTGTTTACTAAATTGTTTGAAACCGCGATGCACAATTCTATATGAGTGTGTAGCCTAGCAGTTTATAATGGTGACATAGCTGTTACGTTACTAACGACAACGCGTCCCTTTTCCTTCTATTGTGCAAAATATGGCTGTAAAGCCTACTTTCCTTGTGTCTGACAAGTAGAGCTAGTCGTGAGGATGGAGACAGAGTCTGCTGTATAATCTGCTTTAAGTAAAGATAAATTAACTATATCATATAGTTAGTCACTGCCCTGGTAATTGGCTTTAACTGCCGACAGATGGCAGGAGACGTTTATTTCACTTATCTTCTGGGGGTGTAAAGTGCACGAGGACCAAAGGGCAACAGTGATGAACGTTTTGTCTGAAAACAGTTAAAAAGAATATGCAAACTCGGTTACAGAGCTCTTAAGGCTAGAGGCTAGATTTGTGTAAAGTGTCTGTTACTTCATAAACGAAATTCTTAAATATATTTAAAAAAGAAAAAAGTATATGCACACATTTTTTATTTTTTCCCCCTGGCACTACAGCCCCAGTGGGCCTAGGCCTACCTCCATGAACTTCTCCGTTCACTTCGGTTTTTCTAGATCTTACACATTCGGTAGGACTCCTTGGGCGGGTGATCAGCTCGTCGCAAGGCCTCTACCTGTACACAAACACAGAAAAACGCACACATACAAACTAAACATCCATGCCCTGAGTGGGACTCGAACCCACGATCCCGGTTTCCAAACGAGCGAAGACAGTACATGCCTTAGACCGCTCGGCTACCGTGACCGGCATATGCACACATTAGTAATAGTATATTCTTAAAGTTAAAAGAGATGTTCAGAAATCGCGGGGTGACCGATATGATAGAATAAGATGTTTATAAGAATGTGCTGCAGATGGGCATTGTATAGGCCGTTTTTATATACATGAATTTTTTTAAATAAAAAAAATCCGTAACTCCAGAGCGTGTCCACATGGTACAGCTCGGTGACACTGAGAGTGCCTGTGCGTGGCATAGAAAGGGTTAACATATGTCACACAAGTTTTTGATTATATTAAAGTGATATTTATGTAAGATTTAGGTTTTCACTACTTACGTGTATATGCCACAACTTCTCGGGCGATCAGTGTTTTCAATGGTTAATTAAAAACATAGCTACTGTGTAAACTGCCGCCACTTATTCTCCTCTCATTGGTTCGCATTCAGCTCACTATTTACATGTTCCAAATTATGTCATGTAAAAAAGGTAAAGCTATCCCTGTAACAGACCGTGGATGCCCATAGGGTTGTGAGACGTCGAGGCTCTCACATTTTGTAGACAGTCAGCTCACATATGGCGCTGAGGTTGTCAGCCTTACGCCTTTTCCGCTCTTTAACCCCAGGAAGATTCCTGATACTCGTTTATGTTAGAGGCTGAGTGGACCCCAGGGCCATAATGCGGCTGGAGGTATTAGGTCATTTGAAAAATCCAAATTATCTCATCGGGAGTAAAACCCGCGACCTTCCGGTTTGTAGCACTACCTGAACCAACTACGCTACCACGTGCCCCCAAAATATGTCTGAACATTTCCAATTTTTACCTCCTTCTGGCTTAACTTAGTGGCATGTTCTAACCGCGCTTGCGCAGTCCATTCTAAAGCCCCTAACTACTCCACCCACTACTACTTGCTGTATGGTATTGTTTTCTAGGTGAGATTCCCTAAGCAAGGGGTCCATTTGGTCACATTTCTTCCGGCATAGCTGTACGCGTGATCACGGCCCACGAACCTCTGTCTATGTTAAGAGAATAGCCCAAAGAAGGACTTAATGCGTACAATGAGTGCCACATCGTCTTCCCGCAAGTCCAGTAGGCATTGTGTTCCTCTGGAATGAATGGATTTCAAGCTAAATGTACAAGTTCGTACGGACATGGTAGTGCCTTTGTATCCTGTGTTACATTCCAGTTTGACCTCTCTGTACAGAATTGAAGCCCCAAGCCTAACGATGTGCCACTGTTTCCTATTAGCAATGAAAGGGTAAAATGGAATCGCGTCACAAATCGATTGTCTCTCATCTACTCGATACCAGCCCGTAATTCTCTCGTTACAATTGGATATAAACATCGAGAACGAGCAATGGCTTTCGACTGTGCTCAAACGGTACAGTCACAGATGCGAGTTCCGCTGCTGAAGTATTAAGCGACCTCGCACGCACAACTTTTTTTTTTGTATAAGCGAAGGAATGTTGATTAAATTTCGCATTGAATATTACAGTACTAGTCTCGGATGTGTTCCGGTGGCTGGTTGCCACAGTTTCGCAGGAAACTGTTGTGTATTATATTCCGGGAAGAAATTTACGTTATTAACAATCCATCAGGCTACACGACGTCACGGAACAACTTGACTCAGTGCTAACCCTATAATCCCATAACACTGCCTATCGTGACTGATGTTTTCATGGGTTATTTAACGACGCCTTCAGCACCTGGGCCGGGATAGTGCCACAATTCGGCCAAACCACTTCCTTCGATATCCTTCAGTCATTCTGGCGTTCTGCGTTCTAGTAGTGTTTCCATGCTGGAATTCCTTCCCGGCAATTCTCTGGAAATTCATATGTTTTTCTGTTTCCTGAGAAAAATCGGCCATGAAAACGAGGAAAATCATTACAATTTCACCCGGGAGAATTCGAAAGCAAGAGCAGGAAACGCCGACACGCGGAGTGGAAGGTTAAGGTCGACATTTTCTGGAACCGGGACAAGAGAGAAGCGGTCACGTCATCAGTCAGCGCTGCTTGTAACTGTTGCAGGGTTACACGTGTGTTCGTGGCACTGTCTGCTGCCCGCGGTGAGTCATTCTTGCGTCTTCCAGTGCCTGATTATTCGCTATAGGCTACAGTTCTTTGTAAACAAAGATGAAGACGATAGCAAGGTCAAGATAAAATCACCCCTTACTTAAGTAATTAAGCACCACGCCATGACGGTCTTCAAGACAGTTTTCTTCTACCACAAAAAAAACGCATCACGCTGTTCTACGGTATTACACTCGTCGAGCACGGTCACTATTTTGACCACAGAAAACAGACTCTGAACATGCGCGTGTGCGTCTACTACCTAGACGTCTTTATTTTGAAAAAAAATGTGTATACAAAAAGGCCTCGGCAATGCCAATCCGGCCCTCTGTAGCACAGTCTTATAAACATCTTATTCTGTCATAGCTTCTTGGACTTCTGCAGGTCCGCTGAACAATCTGAATTGGTTGATTCCCGTTGAATTTTTGTTGCAGTTTTGCTCGTGAAGTCCGACGGCTTACTACAGGTGCCTTACCATTATCCGGAGTTTATCACTAAGTTGATTATGGTCACCGGTACGTTCTTGACTTGGTCCTCCATCAGAATGGACTCCAGCTCGTCTGAAGATTTCTCTGACACTCTCTGGTTTTTTGAACTGTTCCTTTATATTGCTTGGACTTGGGTCTGATATTCATGATATTGAGCCTTTACTACTAGGCCACGACTTCCTTTCTTCCAAGAAAATTGATAATACCGACAGGGATAAAAATTAGGTTCCACCAACTTCCCTGTAGTGTGCACCGCGTATGTGATGCAAATCCAGTCATCGGTGTATGAAATGAAACGCATGGTATGATGGTCATTACAGTCTCAACATCCATTATCCTGCGTTCATTTCTCCACTTCCTGCAAATAATGCTTCAGATGTACTTTATTATGTGGTAGTTTCCTAAAGACCGAAGCGTGACTTCTGTTGAGCTGACTCTGACCTAGTTCTATACTCTGTTCGGATTGTTTACGGAGTACAAAACATCCGAGACATGATTATTGGCTTACAGGCCAGGGGAAATATTCGCACTGTACACAGAATGCATTTTTATGCGTCTTCATTACAATAATAACACGTTAAGACACAGTGAACCCTGTGTGGATTTGTCGGTACATTGTGAACTACTCTTTCAGCTCGACCTGCTTCCTGCCTGTCATTTGTGTACATGCACTCCATAGACATCTCGAATGAAGTATATAGTGACGGACCGTTTGGCACTGATGAGTGGTCGGTTGAACAGCCAGACCGAGCAGGTCGACTGTACTGTGACGTTATAGTTAATGCGAAACAGAGACTGTAGTTTCCGATGTATAAAGAGGAATATTAGGGTAATGTTTGTCTCATTCTGCGTAAACAAAACCGGAGATCTTCCATGTTTTATAACGATGTGGCGAAAACTCTGACATTACAAAATTTGAGGTTGCCATAGCAACGAACTTTTGAACATTAACACGCTGCGTGGTCGAACGTTTAATACCACGTCATGAGCGAGCTAGTCTTTTGTTTCAGTGTATCGTGTCTATTATGTGGTTGTTGATGATATTTTGATGTAGGCGTGTGATGTGGCTTTGAATATTTTGAACAGAAACGACGTTATAGACTAAATATGCATGAATTACAGCGTCCTTCTGTTGCTATCTTCACATGAATATGTTACTGTAGGCGGGGTTTGAGTGGATATAGGTTTTATTGACCATTTACGGACCGTAACTATTACAGTCTAACGGAACTACACACTCCAAATACCACCATAAATGCAGCACACATAAAGTCTTCTCTTCACAGCCTGACTCTCAACTGAACACTCTTGCAACTGACTGGTTAGAGTCAGAGTTACTTTACAACTGGCGGTTTACCGCCGATCAATTCATCTTGGCGCCAAGCCCTTTTAGACTCACGACCAGCGATTTTTTTAATTGAACCCTTGCCGTTATAGTCCTCTATGTAACATCCCCCATCCGACGAGAGTATGGAGGGTCTGTCGTTTACAGTTGCTGCTGGCCCTCTTATGAATATGCTCGGCTTGCTTCTGACTGGTTGCCTTAAACCGTCCCGCCCTTCCTCCGTTGCTGTACCATTGTTGTGTTCGTGTCTGTTGGGGTTCCCACGTGATGGCTACTCAGCCAGTTCATTGGCTCGTTGGTCGCTACCTAGTGACGCTGATCAGTATTAGTCCTTATTTACATATTTGGATGATTATAAATGACCATGAACTTTATTTCTAATTTATTCTCGGTAATTTTAAATTGAAAATCTTATATTTCGATATTACTGGAACTTTATTGTGATATATAATATCGTATTTTATTGTCTGGGACGTGAAATACGGTGGTTATGTTGAAATTTCTAGATTCTGGCAGGACCAAGGAGTCCGGAGTTCTGACACGAGCAGTCATAAATTTAACTCGGGTACAGGAAACCAGACGCGCCTGCAAAAGTCAATGAGAAGGACAGGCCAGAACTCGTTACAATTGCCTGTGAATGAGGGCCATTATGATTCAGTTGCCTCGTTCAAACTTCCCTACGGGAGATGGAATGACATGTATCTGTCCGCACCATGGAGAATTCGAATTCTTTCTAATTCCCAGCATGGGGTGTGCAAGCCATTCCACGAGAAAGTCTTTCAGTATATTGTGAAGTGTACGGACGTGACCTTGCACGCTCCGAGACAGTTTGCAGATCGAGTGACATGTTATAATTTAAAGCATAAGCATACAATAAATTAACAGTGTGGTTTGGAGAACAAAAGTGAATAAACATCAAGTTGGATCAACTCCCAGAATATCGCTACCCTAAGTCTCATGCTAACCGCCCAAGCTAGTTTCCCGTACCTATACCGACATGTGAGGACAACTTACAGTGATCATCATATACTCTCCTAAGGTAGAAACAGGTGTAGCAGGGATAGCACCATTCCGACCGAGCTGATATAAACAAAAGACGGGTTGGAAAAGAGCGATGTTACTAGAAATGGCTGTTTGTCTCATTTGTTTCACGGTCGTTGCCTAACAATAAACCTCTGCATCTGAATATTTCTAAACATTCCATTCTTAACCGTATTTTTATATCTCCTAACAAAAAAGAATTACTTTATTTGGAACAGCCTGTGAGAAATACGGCTCTTGTACTAATATTTTTTATTTTACCATACGTTTCAGCTATCCTCTAGTAATATTTGTAGGACGTCGAGGAGGATGAAATGGTGGGGGGGAGGGGTGATATTCGCAGCCACTTAAGAGATAGGCGTACACAATTTTGACGTAAAATTTCGAGGGATGGTTCCAGGGGCAGACAGAATATTAAAATGACATTCAGAGTTCGAGGTTTGAACTGAAATTAATTACCTCAAGTTAGGGCCCACTGTTAGGCTTTTGTGATTACGACAGTGAGTCTTGGGGATCAGTACAAGACCAGAAATTTCTTAACCAGCTGAGTTACTGTAGCTCTTCATGAGGGGCCCGTCTGTTTTTAGTCTGTTCAAATGTTTCAGACTTTGTACTTTTCGACAATATGAAGTTGCCCCATAGTCGGTTCCAGTGGCCGAACATCGTGTGATGGTGGCCGCAAACTTTCGGGTTCTGCACCAGACTCAGAGTTTCTGTAACAGTTGTATAACCGCGGATCCCCCGCGCAGGGAAGGAAGGGTCGGCCTGGCGCATAAAGCTGAAGGGGATTAGGCAGACCCGGGCTTATGCTGTGTTGCTTAGAAGTCGTGTACTCGTAGGCTTATTTGAAAGTTGTTACACGCATAATTTTAATGTAGGATAATATTAAAATGTATCTTTACGAAAGAAGCCATAAGGGCAGAGTAAAATGCTTCTTTATAAGCATATTGATATTATCACGTGTATGAATGACTATTGACGGGGTTTGTATTGATAACTGGATTTGTTGAACACTTACAAAATACTCGAACAAGTAGCTATAGGGCTGATTTAGGCCGCGCCATATCTGAAGCGGTTAGTCGCTGGCTTCCCACCGCGGCGGCCCGGGTTCGATCCCGGGTCTGGTCAAGTGGGATTTGTGATGGACAAAGTGGCGCTGGGGTGGGTTTTCTCCGAGTACTTCGGTTTCCCCTACCAATCTTCATTCACCAAATTTCCTACCATAATCGCCCGGGGCAGGTACAATAGGCCAATCAGTGGCCGCCGTGTCGAGTGGATCCAGTTGGACTCCACGCCTCCACTAAGCGAAACTGTAGGTCTGTCGGTATGTCACACTCTGCAGTTCACTGCAGCACGTACCAAGTCTTCTCAATGTGTTGTGTCTTCACCAATCGCTGTCTGGTAACGGCTTTCAACGGCGGACTTTCCTCTTACTCTGGGTTCCATAACTGTCCTACTGCCTCAGCTAGAGCTTACAACGACTGAACCAAAGCAGTACTCTGCTCACCAACCAACTCGCTCAACCCCGCTGCACTGCACTGCACAGCACTAACTCAACTCGTTTGGTCCAGTGACACAGCCTCGGAGCGCATCCATAGAAAGCACCGCTTCCAACAGTACTTCCATTATTGCCTAGCAGTGGCCATTATTTTCTTGTTTCGTGGTCGTGGCCTAGCAGCGGCTATATATTTATGTTACAGTTGACGTTGTGCTTTGTCTTATGTATAGAATGTCGGTCGTTGCATATTTTTTTTTTCAGGTACGTCGTGTCCAAGATTGTCAACAGTTCCATTGGCCATTGTCTCCTCTGTAGTAAATCCACAAAGCGACAGACATGGGCATTTCTATGGGGAGGTGCAGTTTGTGGAGATCCCGCGTGACGTCGCTGCAGTTGGAAACCGCGCACCCAGTTCATTCTGCTTTCCCTCTCGAACTTCCGGAGTGTCCGTCTCGCCTCGCGGCTTGGAGACAAACGTGTTGCGGGTTACAGGTTAAACCACTAATCAGGGGCCGGACACGCCACAGCGACACAATTTATGGGCCGTTTGTTGGTGCGAACAAACGAAAAACAGCCTTCACCAGGTGCCCCAAAACATGTTTCACATGAATGTATCAGGTGCAAAGGTTTTGAATCTTCTTCACATTGTTTTTTCGAAATATTAAAGCAGCCTTGTTGGCCGGTGCGTGGTGTGTTAACCGTGTCCCTACTTCAAACGAGGTAAGAGTATGTGCCATTGAAACTCGCTTCACCTGCCCTGGCTAGAGTGAGGTTGCCACAGCTTAATTAGGCATGACTTCATGGGAACTGGAGGTGAAGCTTGGGTGAAGGTATCTTATATTTTGGTCTAAACTTCTTATGTATTTACACATGTTTAGTTTGTCCTTTACCGTGAAAATGCACTGAAATGAGATGTTATCACACGTATGTGTGACTGTAGACGAGGTTTGGATTGGTGAATGTATTTACTGACCACTTACGGGTCGTGACTACAAATAACTATAACACTATCGCTAGTTCCACACTTCAGGAATCACTAGAGCATACTGTCCAGTTTTCTGTCTGTTACTAGACGTTTCCTGGTAACGTCTGACTCCAGCCTTCTGTCCAGTGAAAATTTGGGGCTCTTTCCCCGTGGTAAAGCCGCCGGGGCGTGAAGCTTGCCATTCAGTGCCTAGGACAAGAATGGCAGAGTTGTACGTCTTCATGGCATGGTGCTTAATTGATTAAACACAGACACAACTTGCATCGATCTTTTGCGTTAATGTACGCTGTATGTTTTCCACACGGAGTCAGGAGCACTCGGCTAATTTTACAACGCTATAAATAAATGAACACAGCTTCCAGACAAGTTGTAGTAACACTGTGACTGAGGTGCAAAGAATAGAGCTCCATTAAAATACCTGCTGTAGGGTGAAGTGGGGCAAGAGTGTGAACGGGGTAAGTGTGTTGGGCAGATGCTACTCTGACGCTGTTACACATATTCCCATGAGAGCTTGCTAGGTAATGAGTTAATTAATAATGTAGTCGCCATAGTGACCAGTAGCGGCAAGTGAACTCATGATGGTGAGGGAGGTTAAACCAGCAATCAGTACAGTTTTCCACCGCAATTAACAGGAAGAGGGACAGTGCTACAGGGACAACTCTCGCTCATTTGTTCGAATTCAACTTTGCGAAATTTTAAGAGTTCCAACCTCCGCGCATTAGTTCATTATAATCGAGTTCGTGTAAATTATTATGCTGTATGTTAGCCTATTTCTAATACGTGGTAGAGTCGTTAAGTTCGTAGAATGTGGTTTTATCGCATCATATTACAAGGTATTCACATACTTAACGCAGATCCACATCGGCCCTCAAAATAGCTGCCATTGGCCACTATGCAAATCTGCCAACGTTGCTATAACTGTCGAAAACATTGCTGAAACATATTGGCAGTAAATTCCCATACGACGCTTTGCGGCCATTTCACGAACTTATTGACTGTGGTATATGTGACGTGCCCCTTTAAGTTCTACAATTGGCAGAAATGTCTGCGCATGACACACAGTTACCCCGAGCAGGTCAAGCACATGGTCCAGTACGGGAAGTAACTTTCAAACAATATACTAAATTATTTTACATGGAACTAAAATGTGGATGTGTGTGCACTTCATCATGAATGTATTATGGCTTATAGATCCGTTGCTAGACAACGGTCGCGAAGTAAATAACTATATAATAACCGTTGTTAAATAATGGCCTCTAAACAGCAACAGAGTAACGGTGTTTTCTACGCGGTCCTGACGAGATGTTAAGCACAGTTAGTGAAGAGTTAGTCAGAGAGAGAGAGAGAGAGATGAGAGAATTCCCGTGTGGAGACGGGCTCGAATACCTCCACCGTAGCCCTGTGAGTTGTAGAAAGCAACGAAAAGGGAAGTCTCGAATCTGAGACAGTTAAATATGGTCACGAGTCCAGCTGCACTTGGACCCGAGAATGACTGCGTGGCGAAGGTCAGCAGCAATTGCAAACGACAGACCCGTCCTCTCGTCAGAGAGAGCGCCCCACATCATCAAACCCGCAACTGTCTGACAGTCAGCAGTTGGTGAGTGAGTTAGAGAACTGTTACGGTCCAGTCGTTGCGAGCTGTTGCTGTGAGAAGCTGGTAACTGAGGCACGGGGGCAGTTCGGTAACCCAGAGGAAGGGGAACGTCTGTCGTAGGAAGCCGTTACCAGACAACGACTGGTGAACACAGGAAAATTTAAATGTTTGCTGTAGTGTAGTGTAAAGTTTGTTAATTAGTGAAATGGTTATTAATACTTGTAATCACGCATCTGCAAGAGTCAAATAAATCCGATTACCAATCCAGACCCCGTCTGCGGCACACTATGCAAGTGACAGTATAAATAAAATCCGTTTTTGTTTTCATAGTCATAAGCGCATTGTATTGAGTTATGGATTAAGGTTCATAATTCCAGTGGGCACATTTCCCCCCTCCCCCCTTTGGCACTACAGCCCCAGTGGGCCTAGGCCTACCTCCATGAACTTCTCCGTTCACTTCGGTTTTTCTAAATTTTACACATTCGGTAGGACTCCTTGGGCGGGTGATCAGCTCGTCGCAAGGCCTCTACCTGTACACAAACACAGAAAAACGCACACACACAAACTAAACATCCATGCCCTGAGTGGGATTCGAACCCACTATCCCGGTTTCCAAGCGAGCGAAGACAGTGCACGCCCCAGTGGGCACATACTATATAAAATTAAACAAAAGCCTTAGGATTATAGACTTGCCACATGAGAGAAACAAAAGAGGAAGACAACTGTTGCGCACTTACCCGAATTTACTGGGGCAAGTCTATCATGAGCAGTATATAAATATATACTTTTTTTTACATTCTGTTTTTCATTCATAATTTTATCACATGGAAAGTCGATGTACGAAACACTGTTCTGCCAGACATCATTGAAGACAATTTTAAACATTTTATGAAGTGTTTGCAACTAGCTAGAATGCTTCAGAACGGAGCACTTGCCCCGCTTCACCCTATCGAAGAAAGAGTTAATGAAGATACTTTATGTTTACATGGGGCAAATCATTTATTCTGAAACAGATAATTCCGCAACAGCGATGTTAGTTATGTAATGCTGATAAGGCTTGAATCCTCAGACTCTGGTTTGCGACTTCCCAAAAGTCGCGACCTCTTGTACGGTGGGTCGCCGATTTCTTAGGAATTGTTTAAAATAATAGTTGTATATCCACATACGAGTACAGTCATTAAATCAATAAGATTTAATATAGGGGCTTTCGTGAAGTATAGTTGCCGTTTGCCGATTACTTGTGCTTAAGTAATTAAGCACTACACCATGAAGACGCTTGTGTGTTGGAGTTGATGCATTGTGTCCTTCCTTGTGTGTTTTGCAGCATGTCTGGTTGCTGAATGTTTTCAGAAACTTCCTCATCAAAAAGATTTTAACACCTGATGATGGCCATATTGGCCGAAACTTGTAATAAACTTTTAAGTTTTTAAAATTAACAAGTTTTGTGGGACGTGGCGTAAGACTGGATAATGAACACCGAGTGAAAAGTGTAACAGGATGATACAATGTAATATTATTAGAAATATGCCAATTCTGCGATTTAGAATCTGACTAGATCATAATTTTAAATCTGTTTTGCTGGGAGATGGGCGCGTCTTTTCCATTCGCACGGATTATATGATTTCCGCTGACCCCACTGACTCTAGTTGGGCCCTGTGATTCACTCCCTAAACTCTCCCAACTGATGTCGTTGGCCCCTTCTTAATGCACTGCAATTTGCTGTATGAGCACTCATTCACACTTGAGTACAGACAACTGCTGCAGATTTGAAATGTCACAGAATTATCATGGCCGATGTTTGAAATTCTGCCAGCATTTTTAATAATCATCTAAATGTTTTCTGACAGTGTTCTGTTTTTCGTTATACTATTAACATATTGGGACATTGTTCATTGTCTTATGTATATTTGATTTATATGGTGTATCGGAAACCTGGACCCCTTTCTACCAGTCGGTTTTTCTCGGCTCCGTCTCTGCCCGGTGGAAAATGTTGTAAGGAACACAAACACAGACACTAGTCGTTAAAAATGGTACGCGCTTTCAGGGACCTTAGTACTCGCTTCATTCGTTCGTTCATTAATGGCTGTACAGCCCTTTCTTAGGGCCCCCATACACACACAGTTTGGCGTCCAGTTCGGCCTGCACAGTTGAAGACTGAAAGGCAAAACTGATGTGTGTGGTGCGGCCGGCCGGCCAATCGTTTGGACTGTCAGTCCGTCAGTTCTGCCTGCAGGACCGTAGCACGTGACGTGTGTGACTCAACATTATAGGCTGGAAGACCGTGATTGTGGCATGAAGCCTGCCGGTTTATCTGCTCGTGTATGGGGAGGAAAGGGAAGGGGTAAACTGTGAAAATTTTGCCTGTAAGGTCGATCGGAAGGCCAAACTGTGTGTATGGGGGGCCTGGCCCTTTTTTCCAGTTTCGTAATCTTATACAGTGGATACTTGTGGCTGTTCCCCCGTGGTAAAGTGACAGGGACAGACAGCTGAGAGGTTAAGAATGACGGAGCTGTACTTCGTCTCTCTCAAACGTCTTCATGGCGTGGTGCTTAATTATGCTCAGATTTACCTTGGGCATAATATTGCCAGGTGTTTTGTGTGACTCTCGACGGGGTTTGGATTGGATGTTGGATTTATTGACGACTTTAATAAATGGCTCGTGACTAACCTAAGTATGGCGTCATCGCTGATTTCTACACTTTACAGATCACTAGAGCACAGAGTCTAGTGTTCTCAGTCTGTTAGTCTCCGCTAGACGTTTGCTGGTAACGGCTCCAACAGTGGCTGTTCCTCTGCTTGCGTGCCCAAGTCCACTCTGAATGGCGGCTCCCTTCCAACTGCGAATTCTTGCAACTGCAACAAAGTCTTCTCTCCACAGAGTAACTGATTGTCAGCTGACTACTGAACTCCCAGTCACAGAGTCAGCGTTATTTTACGACTGGCGGTGTACAATCGTTTTGAGACTCCCGACCAGTGTCCTTTCTACAAGTGAACACTTGCGGTTATAGTTACGTAACATTTCTCTGACGAGAGGATGGGTCTGTCCCTTACAATTACTGCTGGGCCTCGCCAGCGCAGTAATTCTCAGTTCCAAGTCCCGCGGGACCCATGAGAAATTTTGCACTCTCAGATTCGAGACTTCCCGTTACGTAACTCCTTTTGCACGGATCAAATAGAAAATAGTTTCCAATGGTGCCTCTGTTTTTGCATGCGTATCCGTTGAAGCGGGAACGTTTTCACTGGAGCCGTTGCCTACCAGTGGCCCTCTATTCAGTTTCCTGCCTCGGATGCCTAGAAACGAATGTTGTTTGGTTCCACAGTTCTTGTCTTGAGCAAATATACCGCAGTTTTTACTTGGGGGGAGCTCTCCAGAAGGTTGAATTGTTATTCAGGTGTGGGAATTTCTAAATGTTATTTTCTTACGTGTTGGGGGTACAAAGGGACTGTGTTAACCACACCCTGAAAGTAAGCAAGGTAAGACATGCACGACACGATCCTATATTTAGTCTGTTAAAATACCGAATGGCTTCGATCCCATGGCAACCCCAGCCTCCTTCCTTTAGCGGAATAGGAGATAGTGAGGTGCTGTAAAACCACATTTGGGTCTTCATGTGTGGTTTCCGTTATTTATGTCTTACTGTAGCGAAAATTACATTTTTGTCTACAGATTTTACTAAAACTCCCCCAGTGTAAACTGACACGGAAGTGAATCCATGTTGTTTCCTTCAGACCATCAGCCATGTCGCAGCTACTAGGAGATTTTGTAATTTTTAAACGAAAGCGCCTGATCTGGACTTTAAGACGCGGGTTGTTTGGACGTCCCTTTGTTGACAGATGGAACGCTTTAGGACCTGCAGCGTGTTCAGACTCAGTCCGGAGTAAACGCACCGAATTCGGTTACTGACCTTCAGCTGCCGCGCTCTAGCGTGACGTGACTGGTATATAAAAGTCCAGGAAGGCGTGTCCTTTCCTTCCTCTCTGTAAATATTGCTACAGACTCGTGTTCGGTGTGATTTATGGTTGAAATGTTGTGACACCGAACTTTGTGTGGATACTCAGTAATTTATGGCAGTGTAAACGGTTCTTGAATATTCTGATTCCGAGCAGGGCGCTGTGATTCCTGCGTGACAGCTTCACACTGACTGTGAAAGGTGTCTATTTCTGCATATCCATACAGGCCTTTTGCTTATCTTGCTGCTCGCTTCATGCTGGTTACACTTCGACCCTGAGTGTTTTTAATTAGTTCTACAGTCTTATGTGCAACAATTTATTGAAACTCATTGAAAAGCTGGTCACGTTTTCACGACATGTTTCGACCGAAGAGGTGAGGTAGCTGCTGTCTTTCTGCGTTGATGTTCAGTTGTTGCTATACAATGAGGAAGATTTTCTCCGAGTACTTCGGTTTCCCGTGCCAATCTTCATTTCACCAGTTGCTCCACAGTCACCCTCACCTATCATCCGGGGCTGGTACAGTAGGCCAGAAGTGGCCGCAGTACCAAGGGGACTCAGTCGCGCTCCACTAAGAATAATAATAAAAAATACCAATATACCGCTGCCACTTCCTTGTACATCATTTCTGATTTGTCACTCATATTCTGCGCTACTGGAAGCGTTATTAAGTGAGCAACAAATAAATAACATTTTCGCTTTCACTGCGGGAGATCCATACAAACCCAAGCAGTTGGTTTCTTCATGGGGACGATAGCAACACAGACGCTGGGCGGTGCAAAGAAAAACTAGAGAGATTCCTGGTGCAATGATGGCTGTACGGTTTTGAGCAAAACATGTTGTGTAGAGCGTTCATTTATATATGTGTATGCGTGCGGGAGAATATCTTCAGTGCGGTTTGATTCATTTGCACAGAGAAACATTTTCAGCGCCTTTCACTACTCAGAGGACTGCTCTTACTGTAGTGTAGTCAGTAGCTAGACTCGTAGGGTATTTCAGTGGGAAGGTGCAAGCAGGACATGTAGGGCACATCAGTTCTGGTTAATGTTTATGATGTTAATCTGGTTTGTGGTAACATAAATACCATAAGAACACGTACTGTAATATTCGCTAGTAAGGAAGCTGGTCGAGGGGTAATCACGGCGAGAACTGATTGTACTAGAACGTGGGACAAAGCTCTTACATTAAGCAGGCTGATAGGTCCTTCGAAAATGTGGAGAGTTCAGAAAGTTTTGGAGACACTCAAACAAGAGGAACACAGGTTGAGATTATTTGGGGTCCGGATGTTGAGGGAAATGCATTGATCTAAGAGGAATGATGTGTATATAAACCAGCGAAGCTCTTACGGTTGCTTGTAGGTACTAGTTGTGTGGTCACTAAATCAGGTCACCAGTCAAACCCCCATCTGTTGTCACCCTCATAAATGTAACAATATTAAAATGTATCTAAAATGTGATGCGCACTATGGACCAGTGGTGCGCTGTTGTGAGCACGCTAATGAACGTGGTGCCCTCAATAAGAAGCTCTTGCCTCGTCTCCTTGTTATGGCAGGAGGATGAATGAAGAAAACATTTGGCCTAATCGAGAAAATACCCCGTAATTTTGTCTGAAGGTACTGATGAAAATCGTGGAACACTCCAGTCAGTATAGCCGGTGTCTTGTCCGGGATGTGACCCAAGCACCTTTCGAATATGAAGGAAGAGCGTTGGGTTCACATTGCCGTCCGCATGCCTACTGAATGGTGCACGAACTGAAAGTTAACCGGTGTTTAGTGGAGCCTGTGAAAGTCCGTACATGCTGCTGGTGCATGTTGACAGTGAAGCCTAACGAGATGCAATTCAAACCGGCGAGAATTATGTAAAGCATCACGTGTCAGGGCACCTGACAAGTCTGTGGCCAGATCTGAAACATATCGACAAAACCTTTGCCACCAAAGCCATCGGTTGGGATGGACCGCACCCAGCATCATCCACCTCGTAGCGGCGACCACATTATCGACCGATCTCCACAGGACGGGCAAATTCGACGCAGTCGCCCTAGCATGGCTCTGGGCGGTTGGTAGGAGGCCGTGTTTCCGTGAACGGAGGGAAGCAGTGGGAAAGGGAGGCGCATGAAAACACGCGAAGAGAACGAAAGAATGGGCAAAATAATAAGAGAGAAGGCGTGATTGTGGGTACTTGCTGACGCCGTGTACAGCTGTCCAGTGGCCAGTTAGGCACATTCCGAAGGAGCCCGCTGCCCCCTTCATGTTCACCGCCAGGAGAACCCCGAATCTGTCGTGTGTTGCCTGCTATACTGATCGCTAATCACCATGGGCAATTTCATTTCATAGTGATTGGTTCGTTAGTTTGATGTTAATTAGTTACGTAGTGTGACATGAAAGCCTGAAAGCTGGAATAGTTTATTGCTAGGCAACGGGTCTGTAAAAACGGTCCTGCGGCAGCGAGTACGTAAGCAACTATCCAAGTATCGAGCTATACCGATGGAAACGGTGTTTTCTGTTGGGTCCGCCTCGAGGCTGTATAACAAGGATCCCAAACCAGCTGTTCTCGTCTTCTGGTCGTGGGCATCAAAGGCCCTGACGCCAAGACGAACTGATTGGCGGCAAACAGCCAGTCGTAAAGTAACTCTGGCTCTGGCTGAGGAATAATTGCGGGAGTCTCTTGAGACGGCAGTCGAAGATGATTAAGAAAATGTGACAAGAAAGGAATTAGGCTGTGAATAGAGGGCTCTCCCTGGAGTAAAGCAGCCGAGGTATGAAGCTGACCACTCACCTCCATCTAGTGCCGAGGTCAAGAATGATGGAGCTATAACTCCACTCCCTGTATCTTCGTGGCATTATGCTTAATTAAGCACAGAGGCAGCTCTAATTTTAGCAACCCCCGTTCATTGTTTCTGAAGTTATTTCAGACGGACAGACGCAGCGATTGTAATAGGTACTGTGCGGGGGTATGAACCCGCCTAAAAGCACATCACAGTCGTCTAGTTAGCGATTCGTAAATTTTATCTGACACTCGCAACTTTCATTTTCTACGTATAATCCACTGGAGGGCTCATGTCTGCTCTGTTTCGGGACGCTCCTATCTGCTCTGTTTCGGGACGCTCCTGTTTGCTCTCTTTCGAGACGCTCCTGTCTGCTCTGTTTCTGGATGCTCCTGTCTGCTCTGTTTCGGGACGCTCCTGTCTGCTCTGTTTCGGGACGCTCCTGTCTGCTCTATTTCGGGACGCTCCTGTCTGCTCTGTTTCGAGACGCTCCTGTCTGCTCTCTTTCGGGACGCTCCTGTATAATGAGCGAGCACGAACGTAAATCAGGATTACGAGCCGTCACAGAACAGTTCCCTCGAACTTTATAAAATGGATTTGAAATGAGAAACTGCAGAGAAGAATTGTTCTTGAGAATCGGTCGGATTAGAGCTGCACGCGCAACCACTAATGGTTTTCTTACGCCGTCACTTGAACGGCCGTAAGCTTGGCCATCGTAAGTGATCCGGAGGCCCCACAGAAGACACCTCTCCCAACAGTTATTCTGTTGTTGCATGGCTTAGCTATCGTCACGGACCGCGTAGAGAACACCGTTTCCCATAGTTACTCTAATGTAGCGTGTGGCACAGCCGTTTACCTACAAATAGCTCTTTCTCTAGCTCCACCATTCTGGCTTTCAGCAAACATGCCATGTTATGAAGAAAGCAGTCTGCTTTTACCGGTTCTCACGGTCTCTTCGCTTGCAGATTTCTTATATTTTTTCTTCTACCCTGAAGATGGAGGCGATACGTTCCTCCGAAACGTCGGTTAACACCACATATACACGGTGCCAAATCCCAGAAGACTGCTTTCTTCATAGTCACCGCCGTGAAAGCCTCAAATCTTACAAGGGTAACATAACTTCCGCTTGTCTTACATGCCATTTTATATTCCCGTGAGCATGGATTGTGCTTCCCTTAGAACCTCTTTGCAATGACCGAGTAGAAAACACCATTTCCAAAATTATCTCTTTGTTGCATGCATTACTGTTGCTTCGGAAACGTGTTTACCGAGTCGTTGCATAGAAACGGCTTATCTCGCGGTCATTGCATAGCAACGGCTCTACACGCTGCAGTATTTATTCTACGAAGAGGAGATAAATATTAAAATTTTTGTGTTCTGCGATGTGACGCCGTATAATGTGGTAGGCAGAAACCAACGTTTCATAAGAATCTTGTACCCTGAAAATGGAGGCAGCAAGTTTCTCCGAAACGCTTGTATTCACCACATGAAGTCTCCTTATTCCATATCCCAAGTCGAACCATTGGCACGTAAAAAAGTTAGTAAAGTCCCTGCTCTTAACTAATTACACACAACGCCATGAAGGCGTATGTGGGAGTGGATGTATAGATCTACATTTTCTTGACCTGGGCACTGGTCGGAGGTGAGTGGGCAGCTTCACACCACAGCCACTTTACGTCCAAGGAATGTGCACCCGGTTCCCATTGGATAGGAGGCTGGGTGGGCCCCAGAGCCGGTCTTGACGCCTTGGAGAAGAGAAAATGCTTGACCCTACCCCGACCCATCGGTCTCCCATCCCGTAGGCAGTCTTCTTACAAGTTTCTTCCCACAATATCACGACGATATTTGCAAAATCTGCAAAGTATATGTTACTAGGACCGTACATGTTTCATATAGGCCTCTAAAGACTCGGCGCTGTTCTCGTGGTCTTTACTCTCCATGCATTCTGGCCGTGGTCGGAATGCCGTACTGTTCCAGTGTCGGGCTCCCGAACGAGAAGTTACGGTTGTTGTCCCCAGCTCACAGCAAACCCAGTATGTGTTTGTCCCCAGATGTAGTGTAGCATTCGTAATGATTTGCGTGAGGATTGTAAAGTGGATTTAACGTACGCTTCTGCTTGTTATGACAGGGATTTGAAGAAGAATCACGTTACGATACAATATCTTTGACGGCCCATGTGACGTCTTCATGCTGTATCATCGAAGTATTTTCTGCTTCTCACAGGAAACACTTGAGGCCTTGTCTCTGATATACGCGAGGTGACATTCATACTGACTGAGGTTTGTCCTTGTGCTTTTCAGTCCTTCCAGAGAAATGTTGGAACAGTACCTCAGATTAATTAACGATCGGTTCCTTCTGTAAATAAAGGTAAAGCTATCTCTGTAACAGGCCGTGGAGGCTCATGCGGTTGTGAGACGTCAAGGCTCCAACATCTTCTAGGCAATCGGCTCATAGATGGCGGTGAGGTTGTCAGCCTCACGCGCTGGCCGCCCTTTAACTCCAAGAAGATTTCTTGGTACTCATTTCTGTTAGAGGCTGAGTCGACCCTAGGGCCATAGTGCGGCCGGAAGGATTAGGTGAATTGAAAAATCTAGTTACCTTGTGGGGAATCGAACCCGCGAGCATCCGGCTTGTAGGATAGTGCCTCAACGAACTACGCTACCGCGTGCTCCCGGTTCCTCCCTCCCTTCCTTCCTTCCTTTGTACTTTCAGAGTGATTATTCATTGAATTCATTGTTATTCGACGCCGCTTAGTCGGAAACGCTAATCGCATCAGTAAGTACACCGCAAGTAGATCTGTGTACGAGGAGCGGAAGGCGCTAGTGTCTATCGCACCCCACTGTACCCGTCAGGTTGGTATTCTTGGTGAGTTAATTTAACCCTACGTAGGTGGGATGATCGTCAAGTTGACGACGTAACCAGTTTAATGAAGATTCCTCATCTGACCCCCCCCCCTTCTTTCTTCCTGCCTGTACTGGTCCGGTTAGTTCCATCCTGGACTACACATATCACGTATTGTTTCATGAATGCGGCTCTTTCTTGCTAATGCAGACGTCTGAATGCAATGGTATTTTCATTTCTGTTCCTTTTTATTTACTGTGCTACAAGCCGGAAGGTCGTGGGTTCGATTCCCGATGAGGTAATTGAATTTTTCAGTTGGCTTAATCCTTCCAGCCGCACTAAGACCCGGGGATCGGCTCAGCCTTTAACAGAAATGAATACCAGGAATCTTCCAGGGGGGGTAAAGGGTGTCCGGCGGGTAGCGCTGACAACCTCGCCGCCATCTGCGAGCCGATTGTATAGAAAATGAAGGAACATCAACATCTCACACCCCTATGGGTCTCCATGGCCTGTTACAGGGATAACTTTACCTTATTTTTTAGTCTGGGCTGTCAGTCCACTCAGTACGAAATGCTTTAGGGAGACTCCACTGTGAGGATGATGGGGATTGCTCGCTACGCACGAGTACGCAGTAACTTCGGTCACAGAATTCAGTTCCTCTCATTGCGCTTGCAATTGAATCTTGATATCTTGCACGTTGCATGTTGCATGTACAGAGACCAGAGCAGGAATTATGTTGTTCATTTGTTCACACCTGTTGCGTTTGTTGCGGCTCAAGTTTCCATTGTTGCAACTATCGATGTAATCGTATATTATCAATACACTTCCAATGGTGCACTCGTTTTTTTGGCGGGAGGCCGCATTTCTGTTCATGAAGACGTCATAACCGGTACGCCCCCCATTGCTGTTGCTGGTTATAATTTTCGTCATTTCGAACCCTGCATCCTGACCACATTGGATTACCCGACGCAGTTGTTTACGTGCCCGCTTGTTTATGAAAGTGGTAGCCAGATGTGAGCCAACAGAGCTGAAAAGCTGTGAAACACAGTTGTGCCGCTTTTGGCTGGAGGGAACAACTTCACCAAGAGATTGTGACTTGTGACTGCACTTAGGACGGCGAGTTCTTCATCATTCGGCTCGTGTATCCAGAGAATGTGGGAGCCTCGACGTCTCACAGTCCTACGGACCTCCACGGCCTGTTACAGTGATAGCTTTACTTTATTTTTTTACTTTCATATTCTAGGATATAAAGCCAAGTAATCCATTGAAAGTCAACCAGAGTTTATGAGAAACATCGTCTCCATCTTCAGGGCCGAAGAACAAGCCATGAAAGCAGGTGGTAAGCAGAGCCCGGCACGAGCTGCCCACCGCAGAAACAGCTTTCCACATTCGGTTACAGCAGTGCTGCCGGGAACGGCACAAAACTGAACTACATAGAGAAACGCTTAGGTCACTGGCAAGGCTTTATCAGCTACGACGGCGGGGCTCCCCCTTTCACTGTCCCATTGTTACGCATTTCTGAAGCCCTGTCTCCGTTATTCTGAATACAGGCTTAGCAAACCCTTCGAGGTAACGAACCAGTGGCCATGAATAAAGGGGTGCCTCGCTCCAGCTCTTAATCATTGGGAATATAAATTAAAATACAATGACAACGGACCCCGATCAATAGATGTGGCGACGTCCTACATAGGAGCAGTTGCTGAGCTGACAGTATTGGTTACTCTCGGGACGGTCCCTAGAAACGAACACCACTTGATATTAGTTAGAGCTGCAGTTCCCGCATCCGTGAGCACGAAGAGCACTAATTTCTGGGACGTATCGCCGTGTAGGAGGAACATATGGCCGCATCTTGCGATTCTAAGAGTGATCCTGAAAATTTGAGGCAGTACTATCCTTCGAAACGTCCGTCAAATTCTACCGGAATAAATGACGTTACACGAAAAACGAAAATAATTATCCTTTTCCTACCCAAAATGGCCTAAAACTGGGGATGCTCTATCAGAATTGCTTTTCAACTTTGCTTTAGCATATGCCATTAGGAAGGTCCGGGGAAACCAGGTGGGACTGAAATGAAACGGGACACATCAGCTGCTGGCCTGTGCTGATGATGTGAATCTACTGGGAGATAACAAAAATACCATAAAGAACAATACACAAACTTTAATTGACGCAAGTAAAGGGGTTGGTTTAGAAGTAAACACAGAGAAAACTAAGTATATATTGCTGTCTCGTGACCAAAATGCAGGGCAAAATCATGACATAAAGACAGATAGCAGATGCCTTGAAAATGTGGCACAGTTCACATATTTGGAAATAACGTAACAAATCAAAAAATTATTCAGGAAAAAATTAAGAAGAGATTGAACTCCGGTAATGCTTGCTACCGTTCAGTCCAGAAGATTTTGTCTTCTCATCTGCTGTTTAAAATCATAAAAATTAGAATATAGAAAACTATAATTTTGCCTGTGGTTCTGTATGGGTGAGAAACTTGCTCTCTGACATTAAGGGAGGAACACAGACTGAAGGTGTTTGAGAACAGGGTGTTCAGGAGAATATTTGGATCGAAGAGAGATGAAGTGATAGGAGGTTGGGAAAAACTGCATAATGAGGAGCTCAATAACTTGTACTCTTCCCCAAGTATAATTAGAATGATCAAGTCAAGGAGGATGAGGTGGGCAGGGCATGTAACACGAATTGCTGCGAAGAAGAATTCATATAGGATATTGATGGGAAAGCCAGAAGGAAAGAGACCGCTAGGAAGACCAAGAAGTAGATGGGTGGATAATATTTAAATGGACCTTAGAGAACTAGGATGGTGTGATATGGACTGGATTGATCTGGCTCAGGATAGGGACCAGTGGAGGGCTCTTGTAAACACGGCAGTGAAGCTTGGGGTTCCATAAACTGCTGGGAAATACTTGAGTAGCTGCACAATTGGCGGCTTCTCAAGAAGGGCTCAACTCCATGGAGCTAGTTATATTGATCTGTTTTAATTTGTATAACAGCGTACACCCGTTTTGGATTTCTAATTGTGTACACTAATCGCCAGGCTGTGCATATTGTTCCGTTCCTAGACTCGATGCTTCTTTCGAAGAGCACAAAATGGCCACCGCTGTAAAGCACTGAAACGTAAGTTTGCAGTATCTCGCTCACTGATCCTTAGCAAGTTATGCGGACTGTCAGTATGCTAGGGGCAAAGAAGATATGACGGCTGCAGTTGGACAGTTCTAGAGGCTGGGTTGACAGTGTACGCTGCTTCTAACGAATCCAGGACGTGCTACCTAGAGAAAGGTTGTTGACTTCACTTCGAGCTAAGGGAATGCCAACTTGGAAACCCGGAAACCTTTGCAATTCGACTTCGGAAGCTGAAACTAAAATTGTTAGCAACATGGCTGAGATGCAGTACTTTTTTTTTGTTTCACCGTGACTGTCGTGGGGTGATGTGTTTTGTAGTGCAGAGAAAGTTTGGGGAGAGATAATCTTACAGATGTTCTCTAGTTTGTTAGATTTTTGTGACGAAAAGTCAGATTGAATATGAAGCTCTTAAGTCTTAATCTTGATCAGTCTAAAATAAATAAATAAAAAATACCGCTGCAGAAATTTCTTCCTGTGTTAGAAGGTTAAATCTAGGGCCTGCTTCATCCAGTTCAAACCAATTTTGGATATTTTCTTGCGTGGTTTCAGTCTCTCCAGCTGCCCTCAACTCAGTCTGAAAGTCCTCTCGCTCCTAAATCCCATGTGTCTTTTAAAGTATGTACTCAACTGTGAACAGAATTCTTTAGTTTTCATATTTCAATCTGGACTACCTGTAATCTGATTATCGAGGGTTTCCTACATGCATACATATGTATATATACTGGCATAAATCGTTATATCACGGAGTTGCCATAGTAACAAAATAACAGTGCGGAATTGTCATGATTGCTGCATAATTATCCGCACTATACAATTCATATCATGCCCCTTTTTCTCAGTTTTCATATTAATTAGCAGTGTCTGTGATATACAGTTATTCTAATGAAGTTCCATTCTTTGAAGCTGTGTCATGGTGTTGGTTTGAGTACTGGAAATTGTCGCTTACTTCACTCATTTATGCTTAACATGAAATAAATGGTGTATGAATGCAAGACAGACGCAAGAGATGAAAATTCTAGATGATACAACCTTTTAAGTTGTTTGTAGGTCAGATTTTCTGTGGAAGAACGAGTCAAAATATGTATCTATGCGTCAGATGGCCACTTGGAACGTTTGTTAGTCGATGTACAGTGCAAGAACGTACTTATTAAAGCAGCGGTTATGTTCAAATCGTTCATGAACCTGAAATATCCGGAGCTCCCCGACAGTTTAGTATCGGACTGTTCATATAACGTTTCTAACTTGGACTTACCGCAGAAATGAGCTCCCGAAATCACGAAACTTGATATTGTCGCGTGTATTAGTCACTAATAACGCGGGCTCGGTTTTGGATGAACAGGTTTATTTACTCCCAATCCACACCACCACTAATTACAAGTAATTATAGCGCTATCGGTACTTCTACACTTTAGAAATTCCCTCTTATACACCACACAGTAGTCTTCTCCTGGTAACGCAATTAAAACACAGGAACTATAGGAGTCTCACTGAATTACACACTCCGAATATTACGCATAAAGTCTTCTCTTCACAGCCCCACTCTTGCACCTACGTCTTAACTACATTGCACTGCACTAGACTGATCAAAGATACAAGTCTTCGTTATATAGGCTCCTTACGGACTACACAGAAAACACAAGTACCAATTGAACACAGCCTCAGACCCCACCACGAGAGGTAAAAAAACAAGATGGGCCCGGGTGACAGGAAGCATTCCCAAATTTAATTTAATCAGGGCAAATCACGTAAGAATGTGAAGTGCAGAAGGCGAGGCATGTGTCCCTCTGTTTACCTGGATGACTAGCATGACACACACGAGACCTCACGCGAGATAACCCGAAGGCGAAGCAAGAAATCTGCTCACTAGACTGGCACCTTTTGTGCAGAAATTGGCTCTTGGATAAGGCACATATTTTCTCATGCATGAACAATGACAGCCTTCTACTATCCCAGTATAAACATGCTAGGGAAAAATGCTTATTTTAAATCTAAACGATTTCTAAACCCATTTGAAAAAGTGTAAATTTGTCATTCCAGGATTCGATTC
This sequence comes from Cryptotermes secundus, assembly GCF_002891405.2. NCBI lineage: Eukaryota > Metazoa > Arthropoda > Insecta > Blattodea > Kalotermitidae > Cryptotermes > Cryptotermes secundus. Next base: position 413,069 of record NW_019745084.1, read on the forward strand.
TTGGGAATTCGGTAGTGACCGTTCACTGGGGGGGGGCTGACCACTTTCCCCCCCCTCGTTCCAGATTGGAGTCTTTGCTCATCCGCTGCTGAAATGCATTCGCCTTTTATGTGTCATCTAGCATGTTCGCTTTATTGGAACCATCAACATCTCAAATGTGTGAAATTAAAACCAGACCCGTCGATCCAGCCCTTCTTAACGGAACAGTACATCGAGTTTGGGCCCCAAATGTGCGTATCGTTATTTTTGTTTGAAAATACTATCCATACATTTTTATTTTCCGAGATCGGTCTCCATAAAGTACTATCACTTGTATGAGTGACTATAGACGGGGTTTGAATCAGTGAATGGATTTACCGACCACTTAGGTCAATTAAAAAATCCAGTGACCTCGTCGGGAGTCAACCCCGCGACAAGAGAATAAACATACCAGTACTCCACGAGAAGGATTATTACACAGGAATCAGGACTACATATAAAAATAATTAAAAGCTGTAAACAACTTTGCCATAGCTACAAAACTGACTTCCCTCCCAGAACTTTATCAACGCAACTCTTCATTGTCCACAAACTGTAAGCGCTATTTGAACATCTGAAGCAGAACAAGGTACCGGTCACCAGTCATAGAGTTCGCAGACGGGTGACCGAAGTAGCCGCTCCTCAGTGACCACAACTGCCCCTTTCCACTCTTAATTAAGTAAAGCAGATGTAGGGCTGAAGCGATTCAACAGAACCTGGAGGCTCTCTCTTGTGGTTCAGGCACATCAGATTGCACACGCCGTGAAATAAAGACGGTTTCAGCGTTATAGCTTAAGTTAGAGCTTATATCGCATTTAATTAACTTGCACAAATGTTGAAATGAAGCCGAAATCACTTGCCTCCAGATGCACAGTTAAACGCAAACTTGAAAATTCCAAGAGGGCGATGTATAGCGCGTTCTAATATCAGCAGGTAAACTTGCCTAACTAGTGCAGGAATTTCTTAGCGTGAATGAAGTAGCCCCATGACCGAAGAGACTCCGAAGTACCCTATACGGCGTTAGAAAAAAGTCATTCCGCGTTCAGCGTTGCTGAAAGCGGGTAAATCAGTCTAAATTCGAGATCAACTAATTCATCATTGCAGTTCTGTCTCATAAGAGAGAGAGAGAGGGAGAGAGTCAGTAAATAGTCCACAAATGGATATAGAACATGAAACATGTGATATTCATACTTGGAAATTTGTTTTTTCTCGAGATATCCTCCTCCAACATTTATACTCGTACTTCTTTTGGCTTATTTTGGACTTCACCCATCGTCTGGTATATAAAAGACAAAAAAAAGACGTTTCGGAGACTGGATCTGTCTCCGTTTTCAGGTAGATAGGGAAGGATAGACCTACTCAGTTGGGCCCCTTAGAAAGAGCTAGTCTCAATCACTCGACGATAAGCCAAAAGAAATACACTATACACCATCGTCAGAATCCTTTCAAGTCTACCATTTATACTCTTGTCCCATCGCTTTACCAGTGCGCTGAAACCCGCGGCATTGAAGTCTTTTGACTGTTCTCCCAGCCACTTCCGCACCAGGACGGGCATCATCTGCGACTTTCGAACGTCCTTGAGAGAATTTCTCAACCCAGCTGTGAACCGCTTTAGGCGACAAACATTTCCCACCGTAAAAGGGAAACATTATGCATATCCTTTACGTTGAGTCCTTTTACCCCAAAAGAACGCACAACGAAACCCAGCTCTTAGGTGGTACACACCTCAAACACGGTCGCCATTTTTACTACAGAAACCGGCCATTGAACATGGCCATGCGCTTCTGCTACCTAAACTGAACTGTGGTGCTACATAGTGATACATACAGAAAACCAATTAGTCCATTACAGCTGTTTTGCTTCCGTTTGTGACCTAATAACTGACTCTCCGTCTAACTAGTATATGGGTCGATAGAGACCGCCTTCACTGGGAATGGGGCTCTGTCTTGACATGAGACGTAGTCCACACGAGAAAGTTTGGCAGTTTACTTC